>NC_079364.1:29620700-29920700 GCF_021018895.1 Seriola aureovittata
GTTTGCCAGGAGACTTTCTGTCTCGGTCACTCTTGATTTCTGCTCGGCTTCTCTGCAGGCGGACAAACGATAAAGTGAAAAAATTGCTAAGAGTCATGAGTTTATGGCTAGCAGCTTAGAGCTAAGAGCCGAGCTACAGACCTACAGAGCTGTTGAGCTAGGCTTTGAGCAAAGTGTGAATTGATCTTGACTGTTTTATCCCCCCTGGCCTATTTTTTACAGTTTGCCTGGTGTCCATTGTTTAATCCTCTGGAGCTGACTCTTTGACACTTGGTCTGGTTGTGTATCCCTGTGACACGCTAAAAGCATGGTCTGTTTGTGGAAGAGGGATCCTTTGTCTCTGTTTCCTATCAATCCGATAGTTTGATGGTGGGAAAAGTCACAAAGTGTCAATTGTGGATCCGTAACTCTGCATGTCCTTATAATGAACTTCCTTAATGGCTCGTGACGTGATGCCAGGCCACGTATGTACACTACATAACATAACATAACATAACATAACATAACATAACATAGCATAGGATAGCATAGGATAGCTTAGCATAGCATGATGGCATACACTACTACTGTGACAAAGCAACTGACAGCTTTGTTATTGTTGCAATATTTTGATTTATTCAGAATAATTGGGAAGGAGAGAAAAAAAACATATTTTTTTCTTTTTTTTCAGCATCCTGTTCCTGCTCTGATTTTATTGTGAAAGTCCTGACTGGAAGTTGTGATTCGTATCTTTCCTCAGCTTCTTTCAGATGTTTGTCTGCTCGCCGCTATTCCTCTCCCACAATGCTGTCTTCTGTTGTCACAACCAGTCTCACTTTTTGCTTGGTTCATATGGAGTACAGTTATTTATTTATGAGGTGCTACATGTGGGTGTTTTGACTTGAAGCTCAGTCGCTGCCCCGGCTTGTTCATCTTTGTGTTTCCCTTCCAGCAGACAGGTCTCTCGGAGGGACTGTAACTGCATCGTCGCAGAACAAGGACTGCCATCGCCAGCTGCAGTTAGCAGGCCAGCTGTTTAACAGTTGACAATGGGCTGGTTAGCAGCGATTGAACTTTCAAAATTTAATACCTAAATATGGCACCTTTTAATGACACGATCAGTTCGATCTGAAAAACACATCATATGCCAAAGTAAGATCGTCCACGACATAAGATCGTGCGACCTCCTAGAATCCGTTGTTCATTTAGATTTTCCTGCAGCAGGCTTAGCAGTCTTCTGCCATGTAATATTCTGGACTCGCATCGTTCCACAAAACACACTGCTCCCCTGTGTATCGCCAGTTAACTGACAACATTTGTACACCATAGCAACAGTGGTAGTTTGCCTGATCAAGTGCAAACAGACAGTTTTACAATAGTTGTTGAGGTTGCACCCATTTTAATGCACAATCTTTTTTTTTTTGTGAAAGATCTGGCTAAAACTGTGGCCTCAAGACAAACACAAAAAAATGTAAACAATCAGCTTACAATGCCCAAAAGCAAAACACAGTCAATTTCACTTAAATGATAAGAGGAAAGTCAATCTTCTGCTCCAAACAGCAGTGGTCTGTCAGCACCGCAGCAAGCTTAGGGGCCAAACCCATTTTAATCTTGACTAAACATAGAGTAGACAGCCCCTTATTGAGTCTTCCAGCATATCCTACTTCATATTCTGCAGAATACCCAAATCTCTCCAGCTGAAAATACATTAATACCTACTTAAGTCATGTGGAGCTGGATGTACTGCTGAGGACGACGCGAGCACATTATGATCCACCAAAGCAATGTAAGTCAAAGACAATTAGTCTGATAGGGAGGTCTGCTTACCCGCTGCCGAGGGAAGGTGAGGTAGTTCGTGTGTGCATTCACACTTATAACAGTGTGAGGCTTTTAGGAGGATTCAGGATCTGACCCTCTGCTTTATTGCCTCCTCATTCAGTGTCGGTCAGCTTCATATAAACAAATGTTGGAGCTGACATGCATTTGAAAACGCAAGAAAAAGAGAGATGAGACTGATGCTGATTTTCTGAACAATTCAACACCAGACATGGATATAAATATTGACATACTAAAAAAAAAATAATAATAATCTTTAAAAGGTTAAAGTTAGTCATTCCAGATGCCTACCAAAGGGCAGCAATGTAAGTTTTACAGGATTATACTCTCTGCTTCCATTTCTTTCAACAAATGTCAAGAATGGCAGCCAAACTACAAATAATTTCAGAGCAGACACTTGAAGAGAGTATCTCACCTTCTCCAGCTTGAGATACTGCATAACCTCTGTGGTCCAATGAGAATACACAGGGGGGAGAGGGTCTTTCCATCTCAACAATATGAGCTGCCTGGCCAACAAAGTGCAGAAGACCAGCATGATGCACTTGTTATTGTTCAGATGCACACCCTGTGGTGTAACACCGAAAACAGCAATAAGAGAGGATGGATCTCCAAGTTTATTTCTTAAGTTATTTCATTTTTGCAACGGCCTGTGGTCAGGGGTTTGATAATCAGTCTGGGTTATGAATACGTAGGGTATCCATCTACGTACATTAGATGAAGAACTTATTTCTACACAGTCAATCACAAACCAGTAATTTCAGCATGCTATCACAGGCAGACAGTCACAGTGACTAAGAGCCAGACAGCAGCCTGCTACACTGCATGAGAGCCACAGACTTTGAACAGCAACCCTTTCTTGCTAGCCTCGCTAGTCTCCTTCTTAGCCAACTTCCTAACATGAACACGCTTCTCATCCTGCACCTTAGCTGAACAAGCTAATGTTGAATGAGCCTCCTAACAACCATTCACTAGGAGAAAGTAGACTGCTAACATTAGTGGGCTTAGCTAGTAAGTTAATCAGCTGCAGTGCATTAAACAACATATTAAATTACCTACAAATGTCACTTGTGTCCATTCAGATGCTTGTGTGGTGCTTACTCTTCAACACCACTGCTAACAACACACCGCCTGTCCATGACTTGTAAGCTCCAGTTTGTTTCGTTTGTCTTGTATTCCCCTGGCAGGGCTCAGCCTGCCAGCTGCTGTCAATCAAACACAGATACCGACACGCTACAATGTTGCTGCAGTAGAGGAGGCTGCAGTTCCAGGGCTATAGTTTTTTTGCGACAGCACCACAACAAACAGAACAAATTGGGTGTCCAGTACAGATCAGGCAACGACACCACCCAAATATGACTTTCTGCATAATGACTTAGTCAGTGGTTGTGTCACGGAAAACTAGGGTCCAACAGATACAAGGGTCCAACATCCCAAAACTGTGGTTCTGAAACTGCAGCCTCCTCTACTGGAGGAACATGCTACTGCGACACATCCCTCCAGTCAGTTGAATGGAAAACAGCATTTATGTTATTTCTGCACAGACTTTTTCATTCTTTTATTATTAATAAACTATTGGACATTCATTTAAGAAACACTGACACTGTTTTTTTTTTTTTTACAGTAGAATCGTGACAGAATGCAGTGATTTCCACTGGACGTCAATCCATCAGGTCCAGAGAAAATTAGAAAGCCATATCACAGCCAGGGAAAATGTCCACAGGCCCAAAAGCATAGAAGCTGCAGCACTTTTTCAGTGTACACAGTAGATGAGCAACTTTAATTGGATTAATAAGGGTGTCATCCTGGAACTGTATCCAGTTCTCTAACAAAGTTTAATCCTTTAAGCTCAACTCAAACAATCTGAACAAAGTTATTGTAGACCAAGTTACACTAAACAAGTACACATCACTCCCATTAATTAACTTTACATCTAGACATGCTGCTGCAATTGAAGGAAAATTTGTCCACCCATCCACCAAATCTATCTCCATCTGGACGTCCCCCCACCATATTTTAATGTCAAACTACAACCTAATTCAATCCTTCCATAGTGAGAAAGCATATCCCCTTTTCCCCAAAGGCTACATTACGATTGCTGCCTATCGGGACAGCACCAGCACCTCATACTGGTTCAATGGGTGTTTGCCTGGCTTTGAGAGGTTATGTTTTGAAATTGGACAAGTCCCTCTCCGTCAATATTGAGAAATTCAAAAGTTATGTTTTAGTTCAGGTCTCTGTGTCCATCTGGCATCTGAGAATCACCTTAACCCTAATCCCCTATGACCAGGGTAATAAAGTAGCAGGATTTTTTTTTTTTATGTCTGTCCTCATCTTTCAAAATATATCTGTGATGAAGAATTTATTGAAAGCAGTATAGAGAATGTATTGGAGAGGATAGAAAAGGTGATTGCTGGTGGTATCTTGGAGGATTTCAGGGCTTATTATTATCATTATTAATATTATTATTATTGTTAGGCTTTGTGCTGAATAGAACCTCTGCTCCGTCCTCAACTGCGCTTCATCCCAACATTCACGTGGAATTATTTATCAAAGGCTTCCGATTGCCAATTAATTAATGTAATTTCATATGAATTTCTTTAAACATTGACGGATCATTATTGCTTCATGACAGGGCACATTATCTTGTTAACAAATGTCTGTCGCCTTTATCTCGTTAGAGGTTAATCATTGCCATGAATAGAGTTTGAACCTGACCTGTTCGCTAGCCTACAGTATGATTGGATGCTGGTACCCATATATTACAAAAGCAACTCTTAAGATCTTAACAAGGATTCTTATAATGGAGGTACCTAGTTATGACAACTTCATGCATCAATCCAACACCACATTAAAGAGGTGATCAGCGCATGGAAGTGTCTTCACTGCCTTTGTTTTATATAGAACTATAATTCTTACGTTGTATCTTTAACAGTTTATATCTTCCTCTAACCTGATACTGTTGAAAAAAAAAAGACTCCAAACCCACTTGGATGTAAAATAGATCAGACAATGTGTAACTATGATCTAGATTAAGTTTGATTTACCTCCAAAACATTTACACTTCAAAATGCATCTCTTAAAAGGCAATATTAACATATTAACATTTTCTAAAGATTATATTGCGATCATGGTAGCCATCAGTTGGCTATTTATGCTGCAGATGCAACATTAATGGTAACATTATCAATCATTTGATTCATCAGTTTCTAGCGACCTGGTGAATTGAAGTCCAGTATTCAAGCTCTGATTTTGGAGGAAACTGGCTCTTGAGCTGCTAAATGTTCTTCTTTCTTCAAGTAGTTGCTATTATTGTTGTTGTTTGGCAGGTAGCAGTACAGTGGGATTATCAGAGTTTTATTCTGAAAAGAGATCCTTGCTGCCGCTGGACACGATGCCGATGCGAGCAGTGAGATTGGACCAAACAGTGAAGCTAGGGGCTGTAAAAACCAAAACCATGAGCTGGAAGATGCTAAAACTAAACTGCAATGTCTGTAAAATGACCAACATCACATTTTATGATTCCGTGCATCGCTAATAAAAACACGTTGATTACAGCAGCTATATGAACAGACAGAGAGTTAACGTTACACTGCACATCATGTCATCCCTTTGTACTTCTTACAGTACATTCTTAAAACTTTCATCCCTCCAAAACCTTCCATTGACAGCTCCTCTGTGCAGTGGTTGTATACGGATTGTACACCCATTGCATTCATATTGTAACAGTAATGTGGCCAAATGCGTCTCTGAACACAAAGCTCCATAGCTGCTTTGGATGATCTGAAATTCCACATGCGCCGGGATGTGAATTTACACCTAGACTCAAAGTTCAGTGATCCAAGACGCATGCTGATGTGAGGTGTAAAGGGAAAACACACTCACAGAATTAAAAGCACCATGTGAAGTAAACAAAAAAGTATATATCCCTACCTATTTGCGTGGTATTGTTAAATGTCCCTGGGTATGGAATGCGTGTGGGAATGAGGGTCTATTCATGGCTGCATCTTTGTAAGTGCATTGAAGTCTGCGACTGTTGGCACTATTTTTACCAGACGAGGAGCTGTGTATTAAAGACAGGACAGCAATAGATAGATAACAAGACTGATGGAGACAGTTTTGCTTTGATTTGATTTGATTTGGACATTACAAATGCATCATAGCTCAGCTCAGTTACGTTGAGAAAATGAATAGAGAGAAAGTTAGTGAATAGATGTCGACCAAACTGATACATTGGACACATATTGGCATTGGATCAAGTATTTTAAGTTTCCATGGAGAACTTTACTGCTATTGGAGACACATTTACTTGCAGTTTCTTGGCATGAAAATAGTCAGCACAGGAAGAGTTTGTGTTCCTGGTGGAGGGGTGTGTGTGTTGTGTGTGGTTTGCGTGTCTCTAAACAGTGGGAAAGCCGCAGCACCTGCGAGTAATCAGTGAATTGTTATCATTTCCCTGTAGACACAGTCACTTGAAGCTCGGAACTAGTGAAACCCTCATTGCATGTATAAAGGTTTACAGAAGATTAGCAGCAGTGTATTGGTATTAGTCTTGGAAAAAAAAAAACCCTGTACCGGTGAAATGCTGCAGTGAGAAGAACAGTAGTGATAGATCGAGCACATAGAGACAGATGCCTGCAGTAAACAGAATTATAGTTTGATGAGGCTAAAATCCATACTATATTATTGACTTGTGATGATGTACTCATAGACACTGATCTCATTGCAGGGTAGCTCGGATATTGATTGTCTGAGTGGAAATCCCATTACACACACTCATTCAGCGCCATTTGAACTGCTCAAGGTGCAATGGATTTCCCTACTCATCAAGTAGCAGCATGCCGCCTCACTGTGCATTTGGTCTTGGGAGTTTTTTGGGTTTTTTTTTTTTTTTTGAGGCCTCTGCAGGATATTCAATTGACATCTGTCTTTTTATTCTAAGACATTTTCCCTTTAGTCGTTAACAATGCTCACAGACGTCTTTGGGAATAGGGACATATTCGCTCAGAATCAGTTCATTTCAAACACTGCCTGTGCTTTTTATGACTGAAGCTATGACAGTTTGAAGTGAATTGATTTGGGTGAGATTTTGAGTGAGTATATATAATATCTAGTGTTGTACAAATAGCCCAAGGCATCGGCTAGAAATCCAGAAGTAGCTTAGGGGTTTGACCCGTCGTCAAGGTTGTTGCTAAAGGCCTGGCTGAGGAGGAGCAGAAGGAGTAATTAGAGGAGGAGGGAGGGTAAGCATAAGGCAGAGGCCATGCCGGAGTGGCCGTTGGGAGAACCGGGACTTTCACTGATGGGCCGCTACACAAATTGGCGTTGGTGGCTCCACGTGAAAGAAATAAAACATCAGAGAGGAGGAGAGAGAGAGAAAGGCAAAGTTAGAGAGAGATCGACGTGGCTGTGTTGCGGTGATCAGCCCGCTCTGGTTTCCATGTGGTTGTCGGTTCTGTCCCGTGACTCCGCCCACTCACTTACCGTTAATTTGTTGGTGTCTTACATTCAGTAGCACAGCTCCCAGCAACATCAGTCAAGTTTTACAACATAAGTAGTTGGCAGATGGCAACAGGAATTTTAAAAGTCTAATTAGCAGTATAAAGTTGTATAACTTTGTGTTCTACTCTGATTTCATGAGAAATTCAAATACGTTAATCAAAGTTTTCACAGTCTGTATGATCAGTTCAGATCTACAGATTTTATTTCAGAAACCTCCAGTGACAGAAGAAAAAGCAACTAAAATGTGTGTTGCTGTAATTACTGCTGTACGGTCCAGTCTCTCTCTCTCTCTGTACTAACCTTTAGTTATACAGTTATATGGTCATTTCTGAGACTGAAGCTCATTTTCTTGTAGTTTGGGACTTTAATATGAAAAGTGTTTCTCATATGTTTTTTATAAAATTACTAAAATTGTAAAATTACAAAATTTTATAAATATAATTCATGTGCAGGTGTTTCTATTTGATGTATTGTTCTATCATAATTCATTTAACCTGCTTATTACATGATTCGTGTACAGTGTAACATGAACTGTCAGTGTCCTCAGATGGGCTTTGGTCTGAGTCAAAAGTCCCAGGCCAATTTTTTTTATTTCCACTCCGTCCCTGGGCAGGAGTACAAGTTAAGCAGAGAGTAAGAAAGTTAAACAAAGAAAGGAGTGATGGTCAAAGAGACCATGGGACCTTGGAGGCATTGTAAACAAATAAACACATAATCTCTCTTTTCAGACTCACTCTTCACACACACATACACACACACACACTGTCAGAAACACCGATCAAATTCTCCATTTCTCTGTTTGCCCTCTAGAGAAGACCTTTGAACAGAGCAGATTCATCTTGTATACCCTGACCTCCAGCTTCCTTGCTCACTTCCCCATGGAGCTCACACTAGCCACTTCTTCATACACACACACACACACACACACACACACACACACACACACACACACACACACACACACACACACACACACACAGACAGACACATACACTCACACATGCCCACTTGCACACACTCACCGCTGAGCAGATGGGAGCAACAGAAAGCAAGTGTAAACACATTAAGACAAAAAACTCCACCACCATACACCAAGCAGCAACACACCTTTCATATTTGCAGTTTCATTGCCTTGGTCTAGCTACAGGCGGTGTTTTCCCCCTCATAAATAGCCCTAATGCATAGAGGAGGATATTGAGGTTATTGATCCATGCAGTGCAGTACAGTTTTCCTCACAGCAGCTCAACATCAGATTTCTTTGTGCACCTCTAGTCACATTTCTTTCGGTTCATTTTCTCGCCCCCACAAGTGATGAAGCAGAACTTGATTTCTAACCATTCATCCAATATCAGCTGAATGCCAGTCACGCTGAACCAGAAAAACTGTATTATTATTGGGATTATTATTATTATCAACACTGTGATTAAAATCAGGCCAATAAAGGTACACAGTATGAAAAAGAATAAACACCTGACAATTAAATGAGGTAAAAGAGGGAATAAAAAATGTTTAAAAAGGAAAACATAGGGGTGACATTAATAGAAGGTTTTGTATAGATAGTTAGGTAGTAGCTAGTCGCCAGCTAGCTAACGCAATTTGTAACTTTATTACAATTCATGAACTGTTTTCCAGCTCACTAGTTGAATTACATCATTTCTATAAAGCTGATTATATGGTACTGAAGAGAGAGAAACATCATTACAGTGATTCCAGCGGGTGCAAACACAAATTTTGGCTTCAATTTCTTCTCCAAATATGCGAGTTTGGTTAATTTTGGTTCAAAAATGATCATCTGACTGCTTGTGTTTCGCCAACTAATTAACCAATGAACTTGGTGAGTACTATTTATCCAATAGGAATGATATCCAAATCTATGAGTATCACACCAAAACAGTTACAGCAAATTGAATTATGAGGGAAGCAAGCTAGCTCACTGTTAACTATGTTGAAACCTGCATCACTTACATTGATGTTACTGGCTAGTCATCTTCTTCTTTCCTGCATTTTGCTGGAGAATTGCTATTTTTTTTTTTTTTTTTTTTTTTTTTTGCGGTTTCCATTTGCATTTACTCATTTGGCAGATGCTTTTATCCAAAGCAACTTGCAAGTGAGGGACATCACAAAATCTTCAGCTGGTGTTATCACCAGCAGCTGTCTTTAAGTAAAATAATATAAAACACATACATGTATGTCCTCTTGTGCGTATGATTAAAGCATGGAATAGAAACAAATCATTGCTCTATAGCACTGCACATAGTCAAAAAAAGGCACTTTTAATTTCCTTAGCATCATCCATCTGGAGTTGTGACCTTTGTCTTTAAAGACACTATTCTTTTGTCATACCTTTTGCTATTGTACATTTTACTGTTTATGAAAAGATGAAAGTGGTATGACTCCATTATATATTCTGTGCAAGGATCATGTTCAGTGAATTAAATTATAGAAAATCCTGCCATTATCTTACTCTGTCAGCAGAGAGTTTCTTAATGCTCTTATTTTTAGTATTTAATATGACCCAGCCTTAGAGCCTCAAGCCTCATATCCTCATTGGCCTAGTAAATCTCCAGGCTGCTGGAGCAGCTAATTCTCAACACTGTTTTGTTTTTTTCTGTCTTTTGGAGACCCCATAGTCAATGAGGACCATTGCAGTCTGGGCAGGAGACTGAACCTGTATCCTTGTTTTTGTCAGTTCACTGCATCTCTAACGTCAAGGCAGTGAGCTACATGTGTCTTTTGCCAAAACAAAAGTCTGTCTTTCAGTTTTTTTTTTTTAATTCCCTTTTGTTCACTGTCATTAAAAACAGTAATTCCACTCTAAAAACGAAACAGCAAATCTCTTGAAACAATTTCATCTTATAAATCTGTCAGACACTGTAGTTGTGGTAAGGGGCACAAGCTGACAGTTAATGAATATTGATTTTCCCTCTCGCACTGTGCAGCTGGTTTCTGGCTGAGTGGATTTACTCTTACAGAATTGTCAGAGGGTGGGCTGTTTAATGGGGTGTTATGAATTCACAGGGAGTTTGAGTGCCGTCTGGTGGCGTGCTTCCATGATAGATTGGCTGCTGGGTTTTAGTTGTGATGCAGGAGAAAGATGTATGGATTGCAAAGGAAAAAAAACAGAGGTTGATTGAGAAAGAGAGAGAGAGAGAGAGAGAGAGAGGAGCAGTGCGTGTTTGAAAAAAGTTCTTTGAATTGTTTAAGATCACAGATTTTTCATGGTGAATTCGTATCTCATATTAATAGGATTTGAACAGCCGAGGTTTATAGTGCTGCCAGTTAAACTCGTTTGCGTGATGTGATTACTGCTGCTCTCAAATGTGATTAAACGCAGCTCTAATATGTACCGGCTTTGCGAAAACAGATTTTTGAAGATAGTGTATGACTCAGAAAATAATTCAGTTAGGTTCAATTAATGACATGTGGATGTAGATTATTAAATATTATCTCAACGTTGCACTCCAGATTCTACAAGTTGCTCCTTTTGCAGGTCTGCGGGGGGGAAGAGGTTCTTTTGATTTACTTGTCTGATTTGAGGGAAAAAAGCTGAATTGAAGAGAAAAAAATTATAATGGAAGGAGTGAAACGGTGAAAGTTTGTGTGGGTTTAAAGCAGGTTAATGTTATGGAAAGGTTTGTGAAATGTGAAGTGTCGACTAAGACAAGAGGTGATAGGAATGAGACAAGACACAAGGATTCAGACATCTGAAAAGGTCGCCGCAACGCTAGAGTGGGAAATACATGCAGACTGGTCGAACTGTGTGTCTCTCTGTGTGCGTGTGTGTGTGTGTGTGTGTGTGTGTGCTGCCTACTCTCTGATTCTTACTAAAGTTAAATCACTTCAACGTTTTTCCACTGAAATGAAACTGAAATCCGTCACTTTTTCTTATCCCTTCCACTTTTTTCCTCTCACATACATTGTAAATTGGTGTTAACACCTGCTGCAATCTCAGAGTATCCATGATGAATTTAAATAATTCACATTTCCAAGCTGTCATTTAGTAATGGGAGCGTAAGTAGCTCTAATGAAACGTCAGGTCATTAATTGTCAGTGCTTCCACTGATCAAGGCATCGTTAGTATTCTTTGACTCTGATGTAATTTACATCCAAACACTGTCATCAGTGATATTTGCAGTGGCTACAAGAATCACACAACTATAAATACCCTTAACTACTGATTTATTGGCAGATGTAAAGGAATGTGAATCATAATTTTATTCTGAATTTTAAATAGCTTCATGTGAATATTAGTCTTTAATTGAAAATCTGATACTGGACAGTTGAGCCAGTCTCAATATGCAAATGAAAATATGCATTATTTTACAATAATATTGTTATTTATTTATTTTATTGATTTGATGATCATAATAGGCAAAAAAATATTATAAGACTATGAGAGGCTGACAAAATAATTCCCAGAATATATTGTTTGTATTCTCAATTATTGTTGCGTCTGTTGTGATATGGGACAAAATGAACTGCATATATTTACTATTTTGAACTAAAAAAGTTGAAACATACTGTTGTGTGTTCTGTTCTGATCTGGCTGCTTAGCTTGTTCCTGTAACTTGTTGCAACTACCCTATCAGCCACGACAGAACATCATGTGCTGCTTGACACTAGCGAATCATGTGACTTAGAAATCAACAAAACAATGATTCAAACTAAGTATTTTTGAGTAATTCATACAAAATGTCAGGAGAAAAAAAAATACTTTCACATCCCCAAAATGCAAATGCAGCAGCAGATGTTCCTGGTGGGGGGAGGGGCTAAGTGGGCAGTAAGAGTGTCACCAGTCTAGCGTGTTTCTGATTGAAGAAGTTAGATTTGCTGCGACCTTCCCCAGTTTCCCCTAATAACAGATCAACACCATGGAGAAGACACTAGGTTGCATTGACATTACTTAAACATAGCTAATCCTGTTGAGATTACACAAGACTATCATTTATTAAAACAGAGCCTAGATATGTGAAACTGTGATAGTACATTTATGTCTTATGTATGTGAGTATAGTGTGTTTACATTCCATGTTAGCATTAAATAAACCTGTGATTGAATAAAAATATTAAAAAGATTAAAGCAACCCTCAACTGTGGTGGTTCGCTGTCACCTCTCCTGTCTGCGTCGTTTCCAGACGCAGGAGGCACCTGTGCTCTTAAATTAGAAGCTAGCGAGGGAACACTGGGAGCACTTAGCAGCTAAAGAGAAAGATTTTGCCATCAGGAGTTTGTGGAAACTAAAAACAGAGATAAAAGGAGGGTGAATGTTACATTTAGGTGGCCAGAAATACAACTCCTAATTAATGCTCATGTTGCTCTGTATCAGCTGGAGTTGGCAACTGGCAGCTAACGTTGTTTGCCATGTCAACATGTGACTTTGACTTTTCTCCTCCACCAGTAAATGGAATAGGATTATAGAAGAAGGGGGCGTTAGTTAGAAGGTTGTTGATGGGAGATATATGCAAAGTAACAGATGACAGGAGTAAAAAGTTCTGTTGGAAACACTCCTTGGAATCCTTGAAATATATTTTGTCAAATATAAGCAATAAAATAAAATTGTTAGTTGACACCTGAAGCATCATTATCAGATGAACTCCACAACTTATCGTATTTCAGCTCACATTTTTTGGCAAATGGCACTCAAGGCCTACTCCATTAAATAGAATCCCTCTCTCTGCGGCCATGCCTTAATTGGCTGATGGATCTTAATCACTTAATTTGTAATGCTAATACCTGTGTTGATGAACCTCCACCACTGTCTGTCTCAACCGCAGTGCTGCTGCTGGGCATTTTCCTCTACACTCGCTGGAGGAGCTACAAAGGGCTGAAGGAGGGCGTGTACCATGTCTCGGCCCACCACGACGGGTGGGAGGACATCCGAGAGAACGTCCTCAACTACGACGAGGAGGGAGGCGGGGAGGAGGATCAGGTACACCGCTCACCTTTCTCCTTTTCTTAAAGCTAACAAAGGAAGTTCCAAAAGCACCTCTCGTGTGGCTACACTCACTTTTCCATGCAAGCAGACAAACAGAAACACATTGCTAGCAGGTTTACGCTGCTAAATGTGTACTCACTATGAAATAACTGTTGTACTGTACTCTGTGCATCTGCATGAAGGTGATTTTTTTTTTTTTTTTTTTCAACTGCACAATTTTTAAAGATTGTGACCACTTCTATTTTGGAAATACTTAGCGCTGGATGCAAGGTAGCAGCTTTAGAAAGGATTCAGTTAATTCAATTTAGGGTGAAATCCTCCACAATGTGTGAGTGTGTGCGTGTGTGTGCGTTTGTGAGTGTGTGTGTGTGTGTGCATGTGCGTGTGTGTGTGTGCGTGCACCCTAGCGTTTTAATTAGGCCCACACAAAATCCTTATCTCCTCTTTCCAAAAGCCACTGTAACCCACGAGCACTCAACAGCTCTTAAGAGCTTGCATAATATCAAGGCTTTTATTGAAACAAACACACATGGCCACTATGTATGCTAACACACACATATACACACACACACACACACACACACACACACACACACACACACACACACACACACACAGAGTTGAAAAAAGACCCGTACGTACACAGATTGCTATCACACCAGAAACCCCTCAAGGTCTTGTCCTCCATACTTAAATCACCTGCAGTCAAACACATACACACAGTGTTGGAGAGTAACTAATTACATGTTAGGAGGGTTACATCATTAAATTACAAAATAAAAGTACCAAAATAAATGTAGTTAAATTACAGTTACTAATCAAAATGTCGGTGATTACAAAGAGGTTACATATGAGTATATTCTCTTCACATTTAGAATAAAATATTCATTCTGTTGCTTTGCATCTTTTTGCATCTCTAACTTACTTCAGCATGGTGTTTTCATTAAATATTAACGTGGACAAGTCATGGGGTTGTGAGATTTCTACAGGGCACCAGAAGACTAAATGAATGCTACTGAAAAGTAATCAAATGTAATCAATTACATTACTTTGTTTAAGTAATTAAAACAGTTACATTCCATATTGTATTTATAACAGGCTAACCAGTCATCTGTAACCTGGTACATTTAAGAAGTAACCTCATCAACATTGAATACAAACTACACACACATACCCACATGCACATGCACACACAGAGTCCTGATCCCCTATAGCGGAGCAGATGCAGGAGTGAATCCTCAAGAGTCCTGTTTGAGGTCTCTTGAGGAATAAAAACGGCACTTTCCACTCATCACATAATCAGTTTTATAAAGCAACCCACACCTCCTCCTCTGCGTATCATTTCTTCCTCCTCCTCCTCCTCCTCCTCCTCCTCCTCCTACATCCCCCTGTGTTTTTTTCTCCATCTCTGCTGCCGTGGTTACAGTTGTGGTGGGATCACATTAGTACTGGAGTGACTGGATACACTATATGTGGAAATAATGGCAGCTCCTAAACCCCCAATGCATCCGTGTATAAGAGATGGATAGAAAGAGAGACGCCCTTCATCTCCACTCCACACTATTTTTTTATCGTCTTGGTCTCACACACACACACACACACACACACACTCTCACTCTCACATAGACGGTATACTCAAAATTACGATGAGTTCTGTGAGACAGTAAATGGAGATAGATTGGAAACTTAAATAGGTGGAACATTCACAGTAAACGTAATGGGGAGAGCTGATTGTTTTTCTGCTCTCTTTTCATTTATGCTCTCTCACTGCCGCATTTCATTTTTTTCTGCCTCATCTCTCTCCTCAAAACATTTAGTCTTTCTCTCACTTGTCTTCTGCTTTTGCATTGTGTGTGTGTGTGTGTGTGTGTGTGTGTGTGTGTGTGTGTGTGTGTGTGTGTCCAGAATGCCTATGACATGGCGGAGCTGCAGAAGTCCCTCCAGCCGAGCCCGGCCCAGTCGGTCCAGTACTGCCGCTCCAGAGCCCTGCACCACCCTCCTCCTCCCCACCACCACCATCACTTGCTTCACCAGGCGCCCCCCGCCCCGCCCTCCACCCAGCCGCTGGACTCTCTCAGTCGGACAGCCAGCTCCACCACCCTGCCCCCTTCAGTGGCTTCCACCTCCTCGACCGCCACCACTACCACCAGCCTCCGCAGGGACGTCCCCCCAACCAGACTCCCGGCCCAGGGCCAGGCGCGGCCCTCCCAGCTGGCACGCCGCTCCCTGTCTTTCTCCAGCCAGGACCTGGCCCGCTACCTGTGCGAGATCATCCGCGACGCCGACCAGCATCCAGACACGGGGCCTTTCGACTCCCTGCAGGTCTTCTCCACCGAGGGAGGGGGCTCGCCCGCCGGGTCCCTCAGCTCCTTCAGCTCGGCGGGGCTGGACGGGGGGAGCGGCGGAGACGGGGGAGGGGGAGGGGAGGCGAGAAGGGAGGAGACGCTCGGGGAGTGGGGGCCTCGCTTCGAGAAGCTGCGGGCCCTGTACGAGCGAGCCGAGGCCAGTGACCTCTGAGCTCGAGACACTCAAACTGATGGGACCCCGATAACCGGCCCGCCCGCAACAATCAATTAGCAGACACTTAGCAGTGATCGAGGCGGGAAAACAGCGAGAGGCTGACTGACAAGAGAGACTCGCTCCACACCCTGCATCTGCTGACAACTCACACGAAAGGTGTTGTATTCACTGGATGATGAGGCCCATCAATCAACGCGGTGGCCTAACAGACAGATGAACGTGTCCCTGAGAGAAGAGCCTGTCGCTCTGTGCTCCCTCTACCTTGGATTTTTGTAGGAGCAGACGTTATCAAACCTGCCAGTCAGGTTAAAGGGTTTAGAACGTAACTCTCCACCCAGGCTACTCATCATGATGGAGCTTAGCTTCACTGTCAGAAAAATCTGTTCCAGTCACAGCCAGTAAAAACCCAAATTTCCTCTATTTTCTAACATTCATTGTGAGCTGCTCTGGATGTGTGTCAGCTGAAGGCCTAAAATGTGAAATATATAATGGTTGGCCAGGTTTAGTTTTTTTGTTGGTTTTTTTTTTTTTTTTTACACCTGAGCGAACCAGTACCACATGAAATGTATTTTTAGGACCTTGTGGCTGAATTAAATCTTTGTAAATATCAAAGGACTCATATCTATCCCACACTTGCGCTGCTCCATGACAAGACAGTGAAGATGAGTGGGATCATACTGAGTAGCCCGTGTAATACAGTTTGGATTTTCAGTATATTGTGGACACATAGTGTTCTCGCTGCCTGGCTGTACACAGCTTCCGTCAATGTTTGTATGAGTTAAAAAAAAAAAGTGCTTCAGCCATCATTGGGTTGCAGGGTGAGGTTTTTATTTTTTGTTTATTTTTTATTTTTTATTTTTTCTGGTAATGTGGTCGAGTAATTCTGTATTGGTTGGGTGTTTCAAGTTTCAATGCTCCGTGGGTTGTGAGACATCAAGCTTTCTACTTACTACTGCACCCTCGTCTTTATTTGATTTCCTATTCTCATTCACGCTCCTCCGCTGCTCGTTCCTTCTCACCCGAGGGAGGGTGCACCGAAAAAAAAAAAAAATTCAAACAGCTTCGTTACAAAGAAATAGGAGTGGACATGCGGACTGCGGGAGGGAGGAAATACTTGCTCTGTTGCTCTGTTCCACGCAGTTCCTCAGGCATACCAAATGTGGCAGCTGCAAGAGACTATTTTAACAGACGATGGCTCAGTAGAATACAAACAATGTCAAATGGCTTTCCAAGGTGACTACTCAATAAATACAAATGGCGGGAGGAGGAAGAGGATGAAGGAGAATTATAATGATTATACGTATATAGTTCTGAGCTGTGATACCTGTGCCATACGCAGCTCAAACATTCATTTCTCTGTTGTCCCTTTGCTAAATTACCACACACTCTTTGGCTGAAACTGTGTTATAATTGTGATTGTGGGGAAATAGACTGATAGAAAATTGCAGGGAAATAATAATGCTGCAGTTATTATCCAAGCTGTGAATCGTCAGCACAGTGGCAAGTGTTTTTTCCCTCTCAACTCCAAACGAAAAAAAAAAAAAAAAAAAAGAAAGACTTCCTGCAGTTGTGGAAGCTTGTGAGAACAATTTGTCTAAAAAAGAACAAAAAGGCAAAGAACAATAATAAAACAGCGAAGGACAAGAGCTGCGCGAGCCTGAAAAGGACCTGTTCCTTTCACCTTTGATAAGAGAGATGATTACAGGGTAGAGGGTTGAATCAGAAGGCAAATGAGGAGAGGAGGTAGAGAGGAACCATCCTAACAAGTGCCTGGCTCTGTGGTGAAATGTGCCACCAGTGCACCATGGAGCTCAGCAGCTCCGTAGGGAGCTGTAGAGAGGGGAGAGATGCTGGGAGAAATGGTTTTTCTGCAGAAACGGTTTGTTGCACAGCAAACAGCATAAATACACAAGTCGTGTGTCCTCAGCCCCCCCCCCCCCCCCCCCCCCCCAACCCCCCTTTATGCCCCCTTTTCTTCCTGCAAAGCCAACCTAGCTTCTCCCAGCATTTCAAGCGCTGTATTCTGCTGGAAGTAGCAGCAGCACTCCCATCAAGCTCTTTTTTTTTTTTTTTCTCTTTTTTATTCCTCTTCACGTTGGCAGAGCCGAGCCTGTCGGCAGAGAGCGTTTAGAGGGTAGGAATGTGTGAAAACACGTCAGGCCACTAATCCTAATAGGAGCTGATGGCTTGCCGTCATGCTGGAAAAAACCAAAGGATTGCGGGTACTTTCAAAAAAAAAAAGTCAACAGAAGAGTCGATTCCCAAGATTGCAGCTTTCCAGAAACATGCTATTTTGTGGAAATCCGAGGCAACAATGTGGCTTTTAAAAATAAGAGACTTGGCAGTCAGGGGAGGGTGCAGTACACTGTGGGATGATGCCTGATAGGCTTTTTTCTTTTTTTTTTTTTTTATAGACAGTGGGGATTTCCTAGCTCGGGATGTTTTTTATTGTCCTGTAGAGAGAGGCCGCGGCTGAGCCGCCGCGCAGAGTGGTGGAGGATGAAGACGCTTCATGCTTCACTTCTCTCTCTCTCTCTCTCTCTCTCTCTGCAGCTGTGAGGGAGCAGCCACTCACTTCCCATCACCGTTCATTTGTACCATAAAACAGCTTCTTCAATGTTGTGTTCTGGGTGCAGACATAGTCGTGAACAAAGTTAATGTTTTTACCTCATTTGTAAATACAGAGATAGATTAATTACAATTATTGCTTTTTTGCCAATAAAAAGCACCATAGGTTTAAAATGTGCAGCTTCTGAGAAAAAAAAAAAAAAAAGAAAATCTAACTGAACATATCTTTTCTATCATCATGATGGTGATGAGCTCTGGACAGTTATGTAAGTGTTTTGTATTTTGCTTTGATCTTTTTTCTCAATAAATTCATTTATTTGCACCAGTGACTGAGCTGAATCGTGACTGCGTCTGTAAAAAGAGACTGATGGATTAAAAGAAATGGAAAATGAAGTCTTCTGATCTCACATAATAATCAACAAGAAAATATTGCATTGTTGAAAAAAAAAAAACTTTTATTGATCATACAGCCGTTGAACATGGATGTGTCTAATAACTAACACTGGCATCGGAAAAGATTTCACCTCAGTTCGGGTATCTCACACATGACTTCTACTAATAGCTTGCTTGGCATGGAAACAATTTCAGAGTAAACATTTTGATTTCTGATATGAAATACGTCCTGCGGCGGGAAACCCAGCGGTACAACATGAGTTCAGTGGAGACGTGCGAAAGAAACAGCAGAGCAAAATGGAGGAAATGGCCATAGGCACTCACATACATTATACAATATTCCTTTTTCAAATAAACCCAGAAGTAGATGGATTTGAAGCTGTGCATGTAACAGTACCTACACTGAGGAGGAGGATGATGATGATGATGATGATGCTCAAGCTGCCCTTTAACAATTATGCAGCCTTTAATGTGCATAGATTCCCTGTCCATCTCCTCTGAAGTACCAATGTGTGCACAGCAAACTGTTGCACCATCACACATTAGTTAGACCCTTATACTCCATGTGGAAATTTCACATTCATGAATAGTTTTTTTTTTTTTTTTTTTTATATATATATGGCACTGACTCTGAGAAGCATCTGTATAGATGCTTGTTCTCAGACCGGCACATGCAGCGTAACTGCAGTTCATCATTAATAAAAATCATCTTACAGTGAAATGAACTATTAAATCTAATTTACCCAAGCTTCAGCATCAGCATGACCAAAAACACACGAAAGCTGAATGATAACTGGCAAATGTGAAATGCATCAGTCTCTGCTGTGTCCATCTGCTTCATGGCCAAAATACGTTTATTCATCGTACTGCCATTGAACATGGATGTGTCTTATAACTAACACTGGCATTGAAAAAAAGATTTCAACTATATGTGTAACAAAATACACAGACTCTTTACTACTTGTCTGTAGCCTTTTTAAATGGAATGGTCTTGCGCAGAGCCCTCACTTCAACCCCATCCCACGTTTTGGAAGAGTTTGAAAAGCATCTGAGAGCTGGGGCCTTATCACCTAACATCAGTGTCTAACCTCACAAATCCCTGCAGCCAGGTCCCACAATCTGCTGGAAAGCTTCACCAGAAGAGTGAAGACCTTGAAAACCTCTGCTTCATGTTAAAAGAAATCACACTCTCCCTCTCTCTCTCTGTCTCTCTCTCTTTCTCTGAGACTATTCATTTCCCAAGTAAAAATCTGAATTCAAGTAGCTGCATTTGTTTCAGCGACATCTACTAGTTCTTAAAAATGAGGCTAAATGGAGGGTTGAGTTTAATTCTATACACAAGTAAATGGCTTTCTCCATCTCCTTTTCACTGCGAAAACCATAGGCAGACAGTGCTCCTCCGAATGAACTACTAATCCCAATATGTATGGAAATTAACAATGCTGAAAAAAAAAATTACATTAGTACATTCTTATTAGGCAAACATAATAGAATCACTTCATTCTCAAATAAAGCAATCAGACATCTCCAAAATTAAACATCCAATGTGAAGGCTGAAGGGGCGGGAGGGGGGGGTTAGGCAGTGCTTTTCTGGACTGATCCGATTGATATGCATTACAATGAGGCCGTGCGGTTAACGAACAACATGTTGTCAAAAGCCCCACAACAACTGCGTGCAGGGGTGTTCATGCATCTGCGAGAGCGGGGATAATCAAAGAAAGAGGTCCTTATTAACAAGTGTACAAATATAGGCTGATTCAGATGAGGGAGGGGGAGTGTGTTTATATGTGTGTCACACCCACCTAACGGCTCATTGTAGCAGGCAACTCTGACTAGCTAATCAATAATTATCGACACAGCCTTTCAATCACCCTCCTCGTCTCTGCTCTCCTCGTCTCAGGCTCTCCTCGTCTCTGCTCTCCCTTTGGTTCAAAAGAAAAGGAAAACGAGGAAGAGGTTCAGATCATTGTGAATCCATGTTTTGATGCGCTCTCATCTCTCCTCTGCTGTTGTTTAAACATGAGCTTCTTCCACCACCACCACCCCCCCCCTCCCCTCCCCCACTTTCTTTTCTAACCACAAAGCCTCAGTTTGATATGCAAGTGTTGGCCCTCACTCTCACAAACTATTTTGGATTGCGGCGGGGAATCAGCGTTGTTGTTAGCCTGCTGCAATTTCCTCGCCACTTACATTATTCATGTGTGTTTGTGGCTGTGTGTGTGTGTGTGTGTGTGTGTGTGTGTGCGAAAGAGAGAGAGAATAGAGAATGAAAAGGTTGAGGCTGCTGCTGATGAGAATCACAGAGACTACAGAAAGAAAAACATGACAGCAATCACAACAACACTGTCACAAATATCACTTGGTACCAGCTTTGACCTCAGTTTTACAGCAAAAACACATTTAGGCAGCGGTGGGACCCGCTTCCACCCGGGCGGGGGAATCCGAAACTAACAAAATTATTTTTGTCTTTCTTTTCGGGGGGTAACTGACAATATCTATCACTGCAGAGCTAAATGTTCCTCGCCAAAAAGTGACAACTGATCTCAGTCCAGGCTGAGACAAGCTAATGGTCAAACTTATTGCAACAGATCCTACAGCTGAGTAAGACCACACCCTGCAGCTTTCTCTCCTTCTTAAAGGGCCAGTGTGTTGGATTTATTGGTATCTAGTGGTGAGGTTGCAGATTGCAACCAACTGAATACCCCTCTCCCCTCCCCTCACCCCTCCCTTTCCAAGCGCGGAGGAGAAGCTACGGTGGCCTTCAGGTGAAAACGTGCAAGGCCCTCTCTAGAACCAGAGATTTGGTTTGTCCGTTCTGGGCTACTGTGGAAACATGGCAGTGCTAGAGAGGAAGGGGAATAGGACCCGCTCCCTAGGGCTCATGCTAAGCTAGTGAAAACACAATGATTCTTCGTTTCAGGTGAGTACACAAACATAATATACATTATATACCATCCCCCTAAATCCTACACACTGGTCCTTTAAACTCCACCAGCTGGAAATATACCTCAAGCACACACAGGACAGTACAACACAGTCAAGTTTTTGTGAGTAATGTGCTTTTTTTCCTATCTTTTTCTTTTTTTTTTCTTTCTTTTTTTTTATTAGAAACTCAAATATGAAAATACTAGTTTGGAATAAGCATTAAAAGAAATAGTAGTTTGACAATCAACACAATCCCAAGTAAAGTTCAACTTATTATTTTTTCCTGGTCTTCATTGGTGGGTGGAGTTTACTCCCACATAGATGGATCTATGTGACTCATGGCACTTTGAGAAGACTGATATGGTTGACAGATCTGAAAAAGCTTAACTTTGATGCTTAATTTTTAAACAAACAGAAACAACCAGGTGTAAAAGTGCCGTGGATCAAATCATAAGGTCCCAGACACACCAGAAACTTTTGGGTGATTCTGGGTAATTAATGAATTTTATTAGAATCGCCAGAATTGGTGGATTCAATCACAGGAATGCTAAAAATAAATCCATGTGCCACAAACTTTGCGCCTTCTACCAATAACAAGTCGTCTTGACAACGCTGACCTTTGGGGGGGATTGCGGAGGCTACCTTCGCTTTTTAGATGTGTGGCGTCTTCTTTTCTTTTTCTAATGTTGGAGTATTAAGAAGAAGCCCATTGCTTCAGTTTTAATCAACACTGTGCAAATAAAGCACATTGAATAACTGGCAGTGTGCACGTTTACCAAAGTTGGATAGCTTATTTTATGTGTAATGTCTATAAATGTCTACCCTTAAGAACTGAAATACATCAGAACTGCGTTGGCAACTTGCACATTCAAAAAAATGTTTTGTGTATAAAAGAAAAATAGTGAATTAAGGTTGGGCTCCAATAGCCATGTTGGATCCAGCTCCAAGTCGTTCAAAATCCCCACATTTGTTAAACTCCACAGAATCTTTCAGCAAATCTTTTATTTTCTCTCCATATTTTAATTTGTAAAGAAGATCCCAATAGGAAACATGTAATATACACTGCATATGCCGATAAGCTTTCTATCACAGTGTACTGAGTATTTTACCGTTTTAAAAGTTTGATGAAAGATTTTTAAGGACTCTGATCTGATGCTGGATCTAGAAACATGTTATTGAACCCTGAGCCGACTCTGGATGAACGAGACAACAATAATTCTGTGTTTTGGTCATTTCATGATACTCTGTGCAGAAACGATGATTATTTCGAATGGAACTAAACGATTAGTAGTTGCTTGTGGTGTTCAGACCCCTGAGGAGAGCAGGTGGACAGATGGAGACAGAACAACCCAAAGCAGTACTCCTACAGGTGCTTCCACACCTCTCTAACTAAAACAGCGCTGCCCCGAGCCTGAACTGGCCCACTGCTCTGACACCACAGTTCACAGAGCCATGTGTTAAAAAAATAACAGGCATGATCACAGCTGGGCGCGGTGCAGAGAGGAGACAGAGGAACGGCGAGGATTCAGTGCTTTTTATCTTCTTCTTCTCCTCCGTCTCTCTTCTCTCTGGCCTCTGACGGGGTTTTTTTTTCTTACAGCCCTGCTCCGGCTACAGAGTCGCGCTGGGCTCTGACGAGTTCTTGGTGCTTTTCTTGCGTTTCTTCTTGACCCGGTACACGTGGAAGGTTTTGTTGTGGAATGTTCTGGTGAACAGAGCGCTGTAAGCCGCTGCATCCGTCTTGATGGCCTCGCAAAATCGAGGGTGGGAGGCGGGGACAAGGTCTGGGTCGTTCTCTCCAGGTCCATCCATGATCTGACGGTACAGAGGGAGAGGAGGATGAGCACGGCATAATCAACAGCGACAAGAAGGGCAGAAGGTTAACAATGATGTATATTCATCAGGCAGTAATGAAGACAGTAATGAAGAACATTCACTATACCGTACTTAGGTATATTTTCAAGTTACTTTACTTGAGTGTTGTTTTTTTGACTCCACTATATTTCCGTGGAATTAATTTTCTGTTATTTAGAAAATACAATAGGCCGTACACTGTGTTCATCATAGGAGAAAAAGCTCAGTTCAAACTCAGCTGTTTTTGAACAGCTGAGTTTGAACCCGTCAGCGTCCTAACGATGGCTACGAGACAAACATGAGGCAGGAGATTCTGAGCCAGAGCACCCAGGGCCTTAGCTTAAGTCCATGTTTGAAGTTTTAGAAATGAAGAAAGATTCCTTTAGTTTTAAATGTTTGCTGTGTTTACCACGACCAAACATCACTGCCTAAAGAAATTTGAAAACATGTCGAGGTAATGTTAATTTAATTCCAGATAAACTTATAAACAGATAGATTGTAGCAGTTACATTGTGCTTTTGCTGATTCAATTGTGAGTTATGGACATTTCTATCATCTTTATATCATATTATATTATATTATATTACATATATTATATTATTTATTGTAATCCACAAGCTATTTATTTACAGTCGGCTAGTTATTTACAATGCATTGACATAAAGAAATGTACTTTTGAACTTTTAAAGTATTTTAAAAGAAAGTACTCCAGTACTTTAACTCAAGTAAAACTTTGACTGAACTACCTTCAGATGTATTGGAGTAATGTTTGACCAGGAGTTGTGTACTTTGTCCACCTCTGATCATCAATCAATACATCAGGTTTTTGAAATTATTATTATTGATTGCTATATATATATATATATATATATTATATAAATAATACTTAACTTGACACCCTCTGTGAACACAATGTATAGATTCTGCCCCCAGACTGAATGTAAAGAAGAAGTGCAACTTTGTTACAACTTCAGCTACTCATAGAGACGCTGGGGTGATGGACTGTTGTATGTGAGCCTTGATGGAACAAGCAGTGAAGACTAGAAAATGTTTTTTCAGCCTTATAAAAAAATAATCCTGTTTGGTTTTGTAGAAAACAAACAAAAAACTACAAACTGAATGAGACGCTGATCATCAGTGTTAAAGGAATTATTTTCTGCCAAAGTTGCAACAGGTTTGGTTGAGAGATTTTTGTCCGTTGTGTTTTTGATCTTGCTCCCTTCTCTCTTTTCAAATGGACTCACTTGGAAGAGGGGTGCTCGGTCATTGTGAAGCAAACTTTAAATCAAAATGTGATTTGCTTATGTTTCCAGGACGACGCCAATCATCCTGATGAAGCAGAGTAGCTGATTTTTTTGACTGTTAAGCTCTTAATAAATAAAACCTAAAGCTGTTTTCCAAACAAAGTTCAAAAGATTGTTGCTCATTTCATCATGAATATTTTATGTTATACTTAGTTTAAGACATTTTCAGGGGCTTTAAAAACCACACTTGGCCTTTGATTTAATTTTCAGAAATTAGAAGCTGTTTTGAGTTGTTACATTTCTATATAAAACTACTACCTCAACCAAATAACCATAAAGTAAAACACATAAAATGTGCAGAAACAAAGTAAAGTCAAATTCTTTTAGATTTATTCAAGTCAATAATTTGGACCACCTGTTGTTTGAAAAGACAGACGCAGCAGCAGGAGAGAATTCTGATATTTTCTTGGTTTGAACTTTGATATCCATTACAGCTGGAGCAGGAGTTTGTAAAATATTGTGTAAAAAAAAAGGAGTTTGAAATCCATCCATTAGTTATAGGCTTCATCCCTTTGAGGGGTTGCTTTTTATTCTCTATATTAATACCATGTTTCTTTCAAGAAAGAAAGAAAGAAAGAAAGAAAGAAAGAAAGAAAGAAAGAAAAAGAAACGGATTTACACCCAGCATTCCTTCAATAAAGCTGTCTTCAGGTGTGGTGTATGCTGTGTGACATTTACGGCGTCACAAACACAAACATCAACCCAGTGTTTCATGTGTCTTACACCACACTGAGCCAGACAGCCAGATTGAAGCTTGTCTCGCCTCTAGTAATCCAAATAGCCAGTGCAAGGCATCCGACATCAAAATAAGGGGGAGACGGAGGGAGTTTGAGGGGGGTGGCTGCGGAATGAAAGAGAGAGGGACAGCAAGAGAGTGAGAGACAGTGAGGAGTGAGACTATTGATCTTTGCAGAGGCTGACAGGTTTTCACCCAGTCACAGAGGCTGGCAGAGAGGACGGTGCGCGCACGCACACACACACACACACACGCACGCACGCACGCACGCGCGCGCACACGCGCGCGCGCGCACACACACACACACACACACACACACACACACACACACACACACACACACAGCTATTTTTGTGGGGATCCATCATTGACATAATGCATTCCCTACCCCAGTGGTCGGCAACTGGCGGCATTAATATCTGGCCTGTCAGATTATTTTGATCATATGATTTTCTTTTAATCTAAAAAAATAGATCCCTGTTGCTAAAATAGCTCCCCGTCTGAGCAGCAACAGTTACCCACAGAATCATAGAAAAGCTCGAGAAAAGCTTTTATTCTGAAATCTTCTGAAAGGATGTTCAAAAGGTTCTATTGCTTGCTTGACAAACCTCTGACGGAGAGGAAATATAATGTGTGACGTGAAAAAAATAACACCAAATCAGTCAGTCAAACATATAATTTGTGACTGTGGGTGGACGAGCTGACCAACATCCGAAAGAAGTGTCAAAGCAGCGGAAAGTCAGGAATCACAACTTCCAGTCAGGACTTTTAGAATAAAATCAGAGCGGAACCAGAATGCAGATGATGAGCAAGATCGTGGATTGTGGTTCCAGCCAAAAAGATTATCATATAATCTCTTTACCACCCCCATCTGTGACTGTGGGCCACAGCGCCACATATGTGAACAGTAAAAGTACATTTCAGTTGCATTTTTATCAATATCTTAGATTAGCCTTTGATTATTTTCTGGCCCGCCATTTAATGGATAAGAAAAAAAAATTGGCCAGAGGTCAAACTTACTTGCTAACCTCTGTCCTAGCCCCTTACCCTAACCCTCAAACAGCCCTTTAAACTTGTAGGGTCCAGCATTTTGATCCCCACAAAGTTCCCGTGGCCTCCCAGTTTCCCGACCCCACCGATATAGTAACACAAACACACACAGCTACAATGAGTCATGTTAAATAAATGCCACCCACATGTCCATTGGCCAGATCGAGCAGGTCCCGCAGTCTGCAGCCTCGCCTGTGCCTCCGCTCGTAACAGATGCTATTTTCCAGCACCACGTAGTCGGCCCCGACAGCCTTCAGGATGTCATGGACTTCCTCCGGGGAGCGACGGCCGTACACCTGATACACCTGCTCACACACACGCACGCACACACACACACACACACACACACACACACACACACACACACACACACACACACACACACACACACAGAAGAAGACAAGTGGATTTATTTAGGTTTGTGTGCACTTGTGTGATTGCTTTTTTGCCTAAAGATCATCTGGCTTTATAATTTAACACCAATATTGTTGGAAGGAGAAAACTTCTCTCCTGGAACACAATTACCAGGCACATTTACTTTGAATTAAGAGTTTTGATGGAAGTTGGTTTGATTCAATTATAATATGCTTCCAGAAAAACTCTGAAAACAATTAGAAGTGAAACAAAAATCAGAGGGAGAAAAAAAATTAAAAAATTACCAGAACAGAACTCAGCTTTCTGAAATCTGTTGTGGTTCATCTTTTATGTGGAACAGATGAAAGACATCTTTTGACCAATTTCACACAACAGCAGGTTTAAATGGACAAATTATGTAAGCTGCAAGTACAGAGGAACAGAATTTTCTCCTGCAGATGTTTATCAGGGATAAAACTCAGCACAGTCGACTTTAAATGGGTTTTTGTTGAAAGGAAGAGTGGATTACTGAAGAGACAATCCAACAAGTTTCTACACCAACACCTCGGCTGTGACTATTCAGAGCAATATATTAACCCTATATATTAACTCAACCTTTTATTTGAATTTCTGAATTCTGAGTAGAAAATGTATTCACTATAGTGACCTCAACTGGTTCCTTGGTGCCCGAAAACTCAGTTTACTACTACTGGGTGTTACAATCTGAGGGCTGACAATCACTGTTTTATTGTTTGTGCATTTAAAAATCTTTTGTGAATTTCTGTTTCTTTTTTATGCTGCAGTAAATACTGTCCAACAATAGTAGGAGTCTATGGTTATGTTAACCGCTGCCAACATGCGGATGTTTAGCATGTTTAGCAGCCATACCTAGCATTGGTAAAAATCTAAACCTTTTGTTTTTGAGTTCTATTGTCTTTGCTTCAGTTTATTATCATTTTTCAGCTGTAGTGAGCTGGAAACATGGCACAATAACTGGAAATTATGTGCATGGGGCTAATCATTTAAATTATTAGATTAGATTAGATTATTAAATTTTATTAAATTGTTAAATTTAATCATTTAACAAATGATTCCTCAAACTATTAATAATTAAATAGTTTTAGTCACACTATATTCCCACTAGAGCACCATATGTGTATTAATCCACCAATGAAAATAGTTCCTAACAAATTCACTATTTCATCCTGTTCAGTTAATGGTTGTTAAGACTACAGTGACTTGCTGTAGTCACAGACAAAGTAAGTAGTATATCAGTATTGAGAGATGGACTAATTCATGGGATTTGTTGATCAGAACAAAAAAATATGGAATAACACAACCTTATCCTTCAAACCCACAAATATAAAATACACATTTATTTGGAAAAAACACACTCAACAACAGCCCATAACTAAGAGTGTACTTGCGCCATAGTTCACACACTCTAACACACAAGTATAAAACTTGAAACCTGTTGCTCCCAGTACAGCATGTAAGCCTGCTAGGTCTGCGAATTAAGAGCATAAAACACATAGGTGACAAGAAAAGCTGTGTTCTTGTTCCACTAATGAATTATTTTGTAGTGAAACACAAATTAAGCTGGAATTTAAGCTCCTCAATAACACACACACACACACACACACACACACACACACACACACACACACACACACACACACACACACACACACACACACACACACACACACTCACACACACACACACACACTCAGAGCCCAGAAGGTCTGCACCAGTGTCGTGGATCATTAATGAGCTCCACACTAAGCTCCGGCCTCGCCAACGGCTCAGCATGGCTGACTTCCCGCTGGGAGGCAAAACATAGGCTCAGCTACGCAAGAAATGACCCACACATTACTTCCTGCTCATTGTGAAGAAGACACACAGAAAGCAGAAGCAGACACAAGCAGATAACAGTAACAGTTGTATGTTTATAGCATATTTGAGCTTGGAGAAGTTTTTGTGATCAGTGTTTTGGGTGTCTAATGATCCTGTCAACATGCACATTTATGGACAACTATAACAACAGGCATGTGAAGAACAAATGGAAGAAAAAGACACAAAGACCAAAGAGAATCCACACAAACAAAGACAATGTACACACAACACCATATAAAATGTCAGTTAATTGGTAAAATAATGTGAATAAAATGGAAACACCGCATCTACTCAGCTTGTTTTGAAAAGTGGTTTCCTCCATTAATGAGAGTGAAAACCCGCATCCGCATTATATTACATACATTACCAAGATGCACTCGAGTGCAAGCGCCACCATTCATCTCTCCTTTACTGGAACACAGCATTTTTAGGCTCCATTTTTCCTACATTACTACTCAACCTGACTTAATGGATGCACCTTATACTCGCTGCATCTACTGATCCTATATTCATTCACACAATCACTGCAGGTCACTGGCCCCATCTACAGACAATTCCCTGGTCTTTCACGTAAGACATTAGCACAGAGTTGAGTGAGATGGATGGGTGACGTTAGCTGCAGTTGCACAATACAGGTTTTTTTTCCATGTGGGGAAGAGGCTACGATCAGAGCAACAGCAGGCTCTGGAAAAGGAAGAAAATTCGGTTTGATTCTAGTCTCAATAATATCGTAAGGCTGCACATTACTACAATAACAAAAGAAATAAAAGGTCAAATAATGTTTAACAACATTTAAACACTGCTATGGCAAAGAGTCTGACTTTTCAGTTTTCAGTGTCACTGTTCATTTTTCACACAAATGAATAAATAAATCAGCTCGTTTTACCAAACTGAAGAATGAACATGTTCTGGGGAATATAAATAACGTATGTCTGATGGCATACTCTCCATATGTCATATGGAGTATTATAATAACATAACACCTTAACTGGCCATAAACTACAACCAAAAAAAACAATAAAAAGTGTTGAATGCTGTATTTTATAGCACAAAGTGATATCTGGAGGCAGCATAGTTGCAACAAAGTCAATTGCAAAACAGGAACGAGGACAAACTAAATAAATTTGCTCTGGGCGCCTCAAATTTAGACGGAGACGAGGTACATCTGCTCGAGCTGGAAATGTTTCAACTTCAGTGAAAACTTCCCTGAGACTCACTGACACCATGACTATACACGGCAGCAGAAAGGAGAGCGTCTGGAGGAAAATAAGAGAAAGTAGCGGAAGTCCCGGCAACTTTGGCAGCCAGCACTGTCGCACATCAGTCTTCAGTGGGGAGAGTTGCATATTGATTGCTCGACGACAAACGCTTGTGGGCAAAGATAGAAACGTCATAATAAGTCAACAATGAATCCACACTACACTCTCCTCCTCCTCCACCGTGGTCACATGATGAAAATGAACAGTTTTCAGCTCTGTCACACAAATCCGTCAGATTTTAGCATCATGACATAAATAAAAATCCAAATTTCTAGCATCTACCATGTAACCACACTGCCACCTAGGGCTCACTCCTGACTTTGTGTCCTCCAGGGAATAGACAGTTTTGTATTTATTTTTGTATCATTTTATTATTAATAATTAAGAGACTGTATCCTCATTCGCTTATTAATAGTGTTAGAAATGGTTATTTCTCAGTTTAGTTTATGAATTTTCTTTGTTTCTTTCTTATCCATGTTTTGTTGCATGTGACATTGATGTATTTTCACATAGGCTATCAACTTGTTGGAAGTAAATGGGTCATGGTGGAAGAAGGATATGCAACATTCACGTATAAAACTAAAGTAAAACAAGTCAAAGTTTATAAAAAATTATTCTCGTCTGTGATCAAGACAAAGAAAAAGAGGGAAAGGTGTAATGGGAAACACAGCCCGAGGATAAAACAGCCGGATCTTATGATGCTCTTGCCTTGTTTTGTCTGTTACTTTCACTTTCATACTCCATACTTCTATACTCTGTTCTTTTTATCCACTTGTTCTTTGTTCTCCTTGTTATCTACTCTCAGACCAAGTTTCCTTTGTTTGATTTTTGTTTAGAACATTTGTCAAGTTTTTAGTGTCGTTTTGCCAATTCCCTCTAAAGGTATCTAACAAAGTCAAGTAACAATAAAGGTTTATTCTGTCATCAACCTCCTGCCCACCGGCTACATGCCTGCCCAGAATCACCTAACAAGATCTCAAGAGTGCCCAAGGAAGAAAGTCTGCTAGCAGACTTTTCTTAAAGCTGAAACAACTGAGAGATACCAGCAGAACCCGTCACCTTGGTAACGGCCGACACCTCCAGGAGGATCCACCCAGAGTCTGCTGTCAAAGACTGCTGACAGCAACATCAGCTGTTTTGGGTTCAAGCCTCCACAGCGCAGCACAACGCAAAATAGGCAACTCCATCTACACTTCTCTCTTGACTGGTTTGATGTCAAAATAAACATTTAGCTTTCATTTCAGCAGTTAACAGTTCCGTAACTGTGAGTAATAAGTGTGCTATACATAAGAGAAGCTTATTCTCTTCCCCCATCGCCCAGGTCCTCCTATCACATATCACCAGGTAATTGATAATAGTGATCAACTGCTTCAGTTTAAACCATTATGGTTATCAGACATTGCATTTCCTCTGTGTTAGTGGATTAGTTAATAAACATCTTTAACTTGACCCAGGTGTTGCACTGTGCGTCCCTTTGAGATCGGCGATGATTGAAATTAAGAAATCACTGCTTCTGATATAAGACTGATTAATTGGACTCCAAAAATGAATGATTCTCTCTCAGTTCCTTCACAATTGGGGGATGGTGTACTTCAATAGAGGCACACTTCACACTGTCATTTGATAAACTGTTATTGCAATAATATCAATTATAACACCTGAAGACAAGACTTTTATTGACTATTTTAAAAGGAGTGGACATCCTTCCCTTAAAACTTCAGCTCATATTTTATGAGACTTGGCTAAAGCTGCATGAGAGGAAAGATAATATGATAAAAGAAACAAGAGCTATGAGAAGAGTCACTACAGTAGGAGGTTAAGAGACTGGACCAATTATAATCTGCCCTGCTTATCACCTGAACCAAATCTAACAGCCTCCTAAAAGAGAAAGCACAGCTGGCCACAGTCACACCAGGACAACTTCAGAACTTCACAACTAACTTCAGACCAGTGTTCACAAAAGGAGCTCTTTGCTCTCTGCATTATGGTCTGTTAATATTCAGTCAGCACTATTTGAAAGACAAACTCCGACAGTGGAAAAAGAAAAAAGTGAAGCCAAAGGTGCTGCTTCAAGTAATGCTAAGAATGTATCCAAATGTCATTTTCTCAAAGGTCTCCTTAAGAGTAAAAAGAATGCTACATTACACCAAAAAAGACCAATTTACTCAAAAAGGTTATTTAAGAACATGGAAGCCTTTGTGTAATTCCAAAAACCTGCTATTGCTCTCAACAATAAATTAGACCAGAAATCTGTAAAACATAACATCACTGGATTCCAGACTACATTAATAGAACATAAAACTAAGTCTATATGCTGATGACATACACTTATACCTGACAAAATCACCACATGCCTTTCATAACCTGATCTGTATAATCCAGACTGTAAGTATTTGGACAGTTACACATTTTTTGTTCATAAGGCTCCATACTTCAGCACATTCAATTGGAAAAAAAAGGATATTACATTAAAATCCCTGCAGCTTTCATTTGAATAGGTTTACATCAATTTAAAAAGAACTGTGTGGGAGAAATAGCTTTTTAATACATAGTTTCCAAAGTTAAGTAATTGAACAGATACATAGGAGATCAAACAAAATTATCATATATAATATAATGTGGAAAATCCTTTGACCCACAGATATCACCAGGCGCTTTGCATCTTTCCTGATGATACTCTCCTAAGCCTTCCTGCAGCCTCCTTCAGCTCTTTATTGTTGTGGGGTCTCTCTGCCTTTAGTCTAGTGTTCAGCAAGTGGAATACAACAGATTAAGATCAGGTGATTAACTTTTCACCCTGAAAAGCTTTGGTTGCAGTCGTCGTACATTCGTCAGTCCACAAACTGTGTTCCAGACCTCTACCAACTTCTTTTTTTGTGTTTTTGTGAACTGCAACCTGGTCTTCCTGTTTTGAGAACATCTGTGGAGGAACCTGGCAGTTCATAGACGGTTGCCATCAAATCTGACAGAACTTGATAAGATCTTCCATGACGAATGGGATAAACTGGCCAAATCCAGGTGTGCAAAGTTTCGAGAAACTTACCCAAAAAGCTGTTGTTGCTGGCAAATGGGCTTCAACAAATTACTGAATTAAGGGTCTGAATAATCTTTTACATGATAGTCTTATGTTTTTGATCTTTAATAAATTTGCGTAGGGTGTGGATTGATCGGTCAAAATGGCCATTTTATCAGTTTAAAATTTAATCTACAAAATAATAGGAGAAGCGTTCTTAATACTTACGGAAGCGACATTTTTCCATGCACCAGTGTTTTGTGCTGTTCTTGAGATGTTTTTATTCTGTGTCAAATTATGTTGCATAAAACCTACAAGTTATGTTATAGCATAAAAATAAACAACATTAAAAAATGGCAAAAATCACTCTTTCTAATATTTCAGCGTGTAGAGAAAGCCTGACCTTGACAGACCTGCCGTGCAGAGTTATAGTTCCCAACAATTGTTGAGCTGTTCAGGGAAGGGCTTTAGTGAATTTTCAACTTAGATGGACAACCAGCATCAAATGGTCTTGAATTGAATTTGTTATCTCGCAGCCCCTGTGGTAGTTCCCACACCCCTATGTGTGTTTGACAGTATAGTGCAGCCTACGTTACCTGTCTGGTTCTCTCCCGCAGGTCTTTATCTTCATAATGGGGGTGGTTGGTGAGAACTCTGCCTGTGCACAGCTTGATGCCAGCCAGCAGCTGCATGCTCCCTGCAAACACAGCCCGCTTAGGGGTCTTTGTGCTGTGGACAAACAGAGAAGGGAGAGATGAGCACACGTTATTCACTGCTATAAATATATAGATTATGTATGTCTTAGCAAAGCTTTTGATGAACTACAGAATTACAGTTTTACAGCTTTGTGAATGAGCGTTAAAAAAGAGAAAAGAAATAATTCTACAGTACAAAGAAGTTATGCAGTTTGAAGGAGATGAAAAACTGAGGGATATTCACAGGTGCACCCAGTCATCAAAAAAGTTTGATTGAATTTTGCTTTATTTTCTAGCTTTGTTATTCAGTCCACATGCTTTTGCTTTCTGCAGTTACCACAATAATTGGGACATATTGATGCCATTTAAAGGTTTCTTTCAGAGATTTGGTTTCAAGGACAGCGGCTACCTACATCAGGAACAAATACAAAAACAGTTTTTCTACACATATGTTTAATCACATTTAATCCTTCAAGGGAAGGTAAAAGATGTGCAGTTGTGGTACATGTGGTTCAGAAAAATCTGTAGGCACAATAACAAGCCTAGTGAGGTTTTGGCATGTTAACAAGATATACAACAATTTGGTGTGTGTGTGTGTGTGTGTGTGTGTGTGTGTGTGTGTGTAAATCGGTGTGTTGCTTGTTAATCAAACTTGAACTTAACTGGCCTCTATTATGAAAACACACGTACACAATCACACACCCCCACACGTATTTCATTCCTGTAATGTTAACCTGGGGGTCATTTTCAATCTAAAACCATGCCTACACACAGGACAGAGCAGCTGAAGCATTTCTAAGATTGCTAAGAACACTGGACACTTTGACACTCAGGTTTCATATCGTCAACATAAAAACGTGGGATATTAGATAGGGCTGGGTCACAAAGATAACCGTATAATCAAACAAAGACAGAATATAGGGGATGACTGCAACCGATTCATGCCTGATGGGAAATTATATCATCTAAATGTCAAGAGCTAGTCATCCTGTAACTATCATTTTGGGGGATATATTGGCGGATATATTGGTATTGTATACATATTGTTTTTTAATCAAACACCTGATTGAGGAAATCAGTCCAGTGTTTTTTTTTACTCAACTGTCTGTGGAAGTAGCAATAATACCTAACTCCTCTTAGCCTTAGTGATTAAACTGTAAACCTTGACGATTATAAAAAGACTAAGCATCTAAAGCTGTAGCAGCTCTGTGAGATTGTACATTGACAGCATGGTGGTTTGAGCTAATAACACCAACCATACTAACATGGTCACAGTGATAATGTGACATTAGCTCATTAACTCTAAACACAATTAGAACTGAAGCCGACAGGAAAGTCATTAGGTTATTAGGTATTTGTGTTGGACAAACTGAAATTCTGACCTGATGACAGTGCTACAGTAAAAGTCAGAGGATCGCCAGAGTAATTAGTAACCATTCTGTGGGGGATATAAAAGTACCAAAGATCCAAAGATACCAAAGTTCATCGCATTCCCTCCAACAGCTGTGGAGACCTGAAATTTGAATCTGCTAGGTGCTATAGGAAACGTCAGGGGATTACCAAAAACATTAGAACACAATGTGTGAATGTCTGTATAACATGTTGTGCCATTCCATCCAGTGGATGTTGGAATATTTCACAAGATAAGTGAAAACCTAACCCTAACCCCCTGGTGATGCTAGAGGAAAGGACAGAGGATCATCCAAGTTGGGCCCTATGGATACTGGTATCAAATTTAATGGCCTTCAGTCCAATGGTTTGTTAGATATTTCAGTCTGTAGTAAAGTGGTGGACCAACCAACAGACCGACACTGCCATCCATAGAGCAATGCTGCTATTAGCATGGCTAAAAATAGACATCACTACCCACTATATGGGGAATTCTATATAGAGGAGAATAAAGCATCAAATGGCAAATTCAAACAGCTATTTCAAACTTTCATCTGGCACACATCTAAAATGATCTTTTTCCCTGTCTCTGCAATGCATAATGGGAGATATGTCTCGGCCAGTTTTATCAATTGCACAGTACTTTTTTCATTGCACTGTGGGACAATTTAAGTCAGTATGTAGAAAAAACAATATTGAAACCAGAAACTATGCCCAGCATAGATGAAAGAGAAACAGGGGAAGACACTTATAAGCATCATGTCATCACACAACTCCTGTGAGTACAGAGTTGGTCATGTAAGTCTGTACATTGACAATATATGGCAATAATAGCATAGCACTAAATCAGAAGAGAGGCTCAGAGCCTCCTCTCTGTTGTTACTAGAGCTCCAGAGAGAAGCCTTAGAGAGGAGATGTAAAACTACACTGAGATGGTTTTTGATTCTATCTTATCTTAATATATCTTCTTATGGATCAACACTTAAAATAAATCACAGGAAAAGTGTAAAATATGGGACCTTTAACTTTGGGTTTGATTACCATGTGACTAAGACAAGACATCCATAAACATCTAAATATATATTTAAGTGCCAGATTGAATATGTTTAATTTAATGGTTAATGTTTTAATTAGAAACTAGTAATCATATTTACAACAAGACTGTGGCACAGGCATTCAAACTTTCAAAAAACTGACCGTTTAGAACAAACAATACTGGCTTTGTATTTTAAGGCAAACGTTTCTGCAGAGAATGTAGTCACACCTTTCTTGTGGTGACATGAGAGAAAGTGCAGCTTAAGTCACTTAAGCGGTGGTCTCAACATGTAGGACAGAATTTATTATTTTGTTCTTCGTCCAAAAAGCTGAACATACAGCACTGCAGTGTTTGTGCAGTCAAAGATGAGGTCACAAGCAAGACACATATAAATCATTCTACCCACAGAGGTCAGCCCACAAACCTTATGTGTGAAATAAAGCACATGTGCATATCCTGCAGTGGGATATGAATATGTGTTCTCATACATGCTCTTGGGCGATGTGTGGGTTGATCTCCTGGTATCCTGACCTGCAGTAGAAGTAGGTCATTTACATTTCTGTCTATCATCTCTGTGTGCGGATGTGAATTTAATCTCCCACTACATCCCAGGGAGAGAACCACCATCCCCTCCAAGTTGATTTACATTTAATTTCACGTTTATGTTCTCTTATGTAAATACCGGAAGGCACTGGCATTCACCTCGCCGATATTATAAAAATTTAATAATTACTTTAATTGCAGTAGCTGTTTACAGGTTCATACATTTTTATTTGAAAATGTTCATTAGTACCTGTTGCTCAACTTCAGAGAGCACCATTAAGATGAAGAAACATTAAAAGGAAAAGAAATACATCCAGAGAGCGAGCAGCAAATCCCAAATACTAATAATGCTATTATAATATGGTGCAACACTGACAGCCATATTGGATTTCTTTAGCATTTGTACAGGAAGAGCTCAGGTGTAATGAATAACATTAACCAATTCTAATCAGTATTTTTTAAATTAAGAACGGATCAAATTACTGTCATGTAATTGTTGCTATGACTCTGTGGAGCGTTTAGCAAACTGTTCTGTTTTACTTAACTTTCAGGTACATTTTCACCAGGCACAAACTAATTTCCAGCCACAGCAGACAGCTATTTCCAGCTAAAAAGTTCTGATAAAAACACAATATATACTATTTGCTTCCAACCACCAAATGGCAGAGAGACCAAGTAAGCAACTAGCTATTTTGCTGGTGAAGAGCCATTTCCCTCAGGAGTTTGTGCAGACTGCACACTGGACTTACCTTTGTCTGGTTGCTTGGAGCACAATTCCAAATGAATGCTAATATTGCTCGATGTCTGCTGAATGTGTAAATTTGCTAAAACATTTGCCATAACAACTATAAGTTTATACTATATGTCAGTGTTTTGGGTAGAGATTGTTGTCCTGCCCCCAAGTGGCCAAAAAAGTCAGTTTATGCACATTTAATAATGACAATGTAGCATTTAAGTATCAGAGTAAAGCGGCAACCTCCAGGGTTGAAAACTGAAGCTAACAAGGAAGCGCCAAAAACTGCGGTTCCTTGAATGGCCACCTGAGGATGACTCCAAAAGCAAGTCAATCGGCCTAGACTCACATGTTAAAAAAAAAAAAAAACTTGTTTACAGCCTTGTACAAAACAGTTTATGTCTCTATAGCTAATTTCCTCCTTAATGACAACTGTACAGATGGTGATTTTTGTTTTCAACTCACCCATTTAAATATTTCGCTTAAAGTTGGGTATAATTGGTGACAGCAAAATGTTTCAATTAATGTCTCAACCTATCAATCTAAAGAAAAACTAAACACTCTTACTTACTCGGTACTCAGCTACATACATGTGTGATGTTGCCTTGGAGATTTGTGATAATAGCTGAAAAAGCTCTTTGTAGTGTAATGCCAGCATTTGCCTTAGATTGAAAAGATTAATTTATCACCTGCAGACACAAAAGAACTTCAACTACTCTATGCACACTTCACAACTTTGTTAGTTGTCTGTTTTGACACAGACACAGAACTAATTCACATTTAACTTAAAGCCCTGACACAGCAACGGTCCACCCACACAGGTGTTTTTACTTCTTTTGTCTAATTAGATCTCTTCTTCTTAACTGCGCTTTGACTGACGCATGTCTGAATTCTTTCTGAATTCAGTTTTACAGACTTCAGGAGAATAAAGAGAAGAGAAACAATTTGAACAGATCATTTCTAAGCTGCTTTGTAAAAATTAATGAAGCATGTGTTTCTGAATTAAATGTACTAAAACTGAAATATTGTAAAAACATATCCACAATTAGCACATAAATTGATGTTATCAGGCTGACAATATCTAAAAGAAAGTAGGAACAGGCTTCTATATTCTATACTCACTCCGGTGGGGTGTACTCAGGTGAAAATGTGACATCAATGCCTGTTGTCTATTAGTACGTGGTGTTTTGAAACCTAGCAAAGCTCTATCCAACGAGTACAGAGTAACTGAAACCAGGTGTGAGCAATTGAGCATGCAGGTTCTGGACAGCGAAATGTCTGAGTAGCTACTTTTCTGATTTTATTTTAGTTACTTCCAAAGTAAAAACTATTTTTCCATTTATTGTTTATGATTTTTCTACCTGCAAAGAGCTGGGCTGACACTCCTAACTAACTTTGTGAGGATTCCCATCAACATAACGCATTCCTTTTCCCCTTACCCTAATGTTAACCATCCCAACTAAATGCCAAACACTAACATTTATCCTACCCCTAACCTAAACCTAATTCTGACCTTAACATTAAAACCAAGTCTTAACCCTCAAACAGCCCTTTGAAGGTGTGAAGACCGGTCAAAATGTCCTCACCCCATAGTAAGGGCTATAAATCAAACTGGTCCTCCCAAAATACACGAACACAGGTGCACAACACACACACACGTGCACAAACACACACACACAGAGTTAAGTGGTACAGAGTGGTAATGATGATGACAACTAATAGTGAGACTGAGAAAGTGATTGGTAGTATTCTTATAGATGTGCCAAGTCATTCTGATTGAGAGCTGTGTAGTTCAATCAAGGATCTCTCTCTCTCTCTCTCTCTCTCTCTCTCTCTCTCTCTCTCTCTCTCTCTCTCTTTCTCTCTCTCTCTCTCTCTCTCTGTGTTAGAAGACACACAGATCCCAGACAATTCTACACTTTCTCTACTTAAGGTCGAGGCCTTAAGCTGCTGCTAATTTAGACAATTTAAAGCACGGCAAAAAGCAGGATGACAGAGAGTGAGTGAGTCAGAGAAAGAGTGAGCAGAGGATGTAAAGAATTTTTTAAAAATGTGAGGATAAAGTTTCACAGAGAGAGCAGAATAAAATGGAATTTTGCTGAAGGATTGATATCCAGATGAATAGTGGCACATGTCTCCTAAGAATGGATAAACTAATTTGTTTTAATTAGACAGATGGACACAATGAGACAGATCTCGAAAACAAGTCTGCAGCAGAGGAAAGGCAGAAATTTCCATGAAATTATATTGACCCAAAAATAGCAAAGATGCTATAGCTGAAATATCTATATTATTATATAATAATATAGATATTGAGAGATACCAAAAAAGTCAGTCTGTAAAAAATTTCTACAGGCTGCTCATCAGTTGCACTCTTGAAAGCATGGATAAAACGAGGTGGTTGTACAAAGCTGATTTTGGCATTCCTATTGAAGAGGTAGACTGGACAGAAATAAGGAGAAACCCTCCTCATTACTTGGTGTGTAAGACTAACACGTTTGTCCTTTTCCATTGTTGCTTTATGAATAGCTGTCAGGTCATGATGTCTTAAGGTATCCAGCCTGTAGTTTGTGGATGGCTGTCTCACAAAGCCAGCGGCAAGCAGCATCGTCGGGGCACAATGCTTTTGGAAATGGTAACATGTCATGCCCTCCTTGTTATGTCTGAGCCTGATACCTTGGTTCAGCCAATGCGGGTCAAAACCATTGGTTCTGAGGTTTTTGAGAAACTCTGGGAAGATGAATAAAAAGTGATGTTAAAATCATGTAAACTTCCACTACTTGTGATTGCGCACTTCTTGCAGATCTGATAAATTTACCGCATCTCGTCACTGACATGAATTATTACTTCTCAACTGCTTAAAATAATCAGATGATGTCTGCACTGTTCCACCTACACCCATGATTCTCATCTCTTGAATCTCTGATTCTACAAACCATATCTGCAAAGCTGAAAATTTAACACTGATAGGATGTAATGTTAATTCAGAAAACCTTTTTAAGAAGTTGGACATGCCTGGATGCAAAAGAAACAGTATTGACCTGTTCGAAACAGCCACGAAATATTAGGGGGGTCCCTGACATGTTCTTGCTGTAGGGGCAAAAAAAAAAAAAGACACTCTGGAGGAAATTCCTTCCTCTTTGGTAGTTTAGATAGCAACTTTCCCGGTGCACTGTTGGGAGTAAGATACAGCGCCACCACATTAGCTTAATGACGCAACTGCAATTACAAATGACAGAAATTCACAGAGTGTAATGCTTGTTAGAAAATAGTGTTTTCCATGAAGACACCTGTCAGAATTTTGTCGATAGCTGAAGGTGGCACAAAATTTGATGGAAATGGCCGCATTCTCTATGCAGGAAAAACCCTAGTCATTCATTCATTCGTTCTCTATCGGCCTTAACTTTCCTGTCTTTTCAAATACCTTCCTGCCCTGCAGTAACCTCAGCCTTAACCTTTCAGCCACATAACTCTTCCTCATCCTCCTACTATTCTGTTCCCAATTCCCTAATCAGCTCTTAGTATTTATACCGGCCAATTTCCATTTTCTAATTCCCTGGCACATTGTTGATTGCGCTTTCCACATCGTAGCTTTCTAGCCTTTCTTGATTGTTTTACCTGTTTTGCCTGCCTGTTTTTAACTACCTCCCCATTTTTGGATTTTGCCTTTTGTGCGCTACTTTTGCCTGGTTAATCTGCCTGCCTGTTACTGACCATTGCCTTCGCCCTGACTTACCTTATTGTTTGCCCTTGCCTGTTTCTCCCTGTCAAGCTTTAATAAAGGTGCACTTTTACCGGCGTCTCTGTGTCATGCTATTGAGTCCACCTAACCGCGAGCTGTGACAATACAATCTGACCTGTATGGACTGAGCTGACTTCCCGTTCACAAAGAACTTGTGACTCAGGCTGATACCATTCATCGCCATGAGTGACAGTTAGCCTTGTTAGACAGTGGACTGCAAGTCTGAGCTGAGTAAAGTGTTTCACCACACATGCCTGGGAGAGAGGTTTCGAGGGGTCTGTTGAATCTGTTCCAGGAAGACACACAAGTAATGGACTACACGAATTCCGGATCATGGCAAAGGATGAACTGGCTGCATGAGAATTATCCACACAACTTGATTTAATTTCTCCCACTATCCATACCGACCACCATCTCCAAGAACTGCATAGAGAGAAAGAGGGCAGTCCAGTAGTTCCCAACCATTCCCAACTCGTTCCCTGCGGCTTCTTCCTACTTGACAGTTCCTCCACTTCCTGCCCTGCCACCTGCCGGCTCTTCCAAAACTATGAAGGACTCCTCTGACCCCATACAGCTGGGCTGCAACAAACTCATACTCGTACCGGGTGTGTGTACTGGTGTTGTTCCTCTCCTCAGGGGCTGACACTGATTCAATGGACAAGGGTCTGGTGGTCAAGCTGGGGCTATAGCTGGAGCCTCTGCTGGATCCTGTCGAGATTTCTCGATGGACATCTCCTTCGCCACATCACCCATCGCATGGCTCTTCAACAACTCATGTCATCGACTCTGGGCAGTCATTTAATCTGGAGTACCCTAGTGATGCAATCATACCCACCAAGTTGACCAGACCTCTGTGGCCATTTTGGGGTGGAGTTCTCACTGCCACGATGTGTTTAGAGTCAGTTATGCCACTCTGTTTCACCAGCTCAGTCTTCAGATTTTCCCAACTTCTGCAATTTTCCCTCTGAATATCTGGATATTAAAGAGGTGCTCAACAAGGTCCGAGCCACGTGAGGGGCAAATGTCCCCCCAAGGGGTGCTTGTATTCTGTGTCCAACCCCCGAGACCAAGGCCATGTAGTACATTGGTGAATCCCTGGAAACAAGCACAATCCATCTGTCCTCCTCCACAGCTGGGGCTGGGTACTGGGTACTGTGGAAAATAAGGATAAGACCAGAGGACCATGCCTCCGCTTTCATGTACTGAATAACATCACTGTTAAGAACAGGTACCCCCTCCCACTCATCCCCACTGCCTTTGAACTGTTACAAGGCTACTGTGTTCACAAAACTGGACTTGAGGAGGGCATATCACTTGGTTCACATTTGAGAGGGGGGCGAAAGGAAAACTGCTTTTAACTCAGTCAGATGGCACTATGATCTCTGCAGGAAACATTGAAATGGACCCCTTTGAGGTGAACCTGGCGATGGAATGGTCTGTCCAACGTTCCTGCAAACAACTGCAGCACTCCCTCTGAGCCCTAAGTTTTACCGATAGTTCATCTGGGTCTACAGTACTCTAGTGGCCTCCAAACTTTCTCACCTCCTCCAATGTCCATTTTGAGTGGACGAAGCTCAGTAAATGATAAAATCCCTGCTATTGTACAAGGATTATAGTATCTGTCTGATCCCTAATGAATCTTTTTGTCCAACTTTGACAAATAAACCTTTTAAGTAGTCTGAAATATGTGATCCTTTTCTAACCCATCTTAATATTTGATGGCCTACCTGGGCTTGCTTGGAGAGCCTCAAATGAGCAATCTAACATATCTATGAAATATGGCATATATATGAACTGGAGCATATACAGATGTGTAAACATAGGTGAAATATAGCACATATATATCATGCAACAGAATTTTAATTTATTTTATTTAATGTTATTTATTTCTAAAGTGATTATAAAGTATAAATTAGTTTACTTTTTCTTTTTCTTGTGTAGGTCTGAGGTTGTCTTGTGTTTTTAGTGATGTTTGATCTGCAGTGCTTGATTTCTATGATGAAACTCAATTAAAACAAAAGTTCAGCTAGGCAAACTCTCCACACAGTTCTCTTGATTACTCCACTGATGTTAACACACACACACACAGAAACACACACACACACACACACACACACACACACACACACACACACACACACACACACACACACACACAAACACACAGTAGTCCAATAATGATTTCACAAATGCACTGCAACCCTGAACTTATCTAGACATTACCCAGAGGAGCTGTACGTGAGAATGCAAATTGGACATTTAGACCGGACATTACACAGACCTCACACCCTGCCAGCTCGCTAATACAAAGCCTGTGTAATGTCCAATTGAGCCCATGTGTAAATAGTGCAGGTTACTGTCTGGAGAGTTCACAGTGAGTGAGTGGGTGTGTTGATGGGCATGCTTCTATAATGCCACTGGTGCAAAACCAGAAGAATAAAAACATCCAAGGGTGTAGAAAGAAGGTCATTTACACCCCAATGAAAATGTCTAACTAGAAAGACGACAAGATTCAGGAACTTCTGTCAATGCTGAAATCTTGAAACCATCTTGTTATGGTCTGTGATGGTCTTCACCATCTTGTGATGGTCTGATGACTCTGCTACTTATGTACTGTAATTAAAATATGATCCCGCAATTTTCACAGCATACTTTTTTGCATATTTTCTGCCACCTGCATGCTCTAACCAAGCATCAGTCTTCACCTAAACCGAATGGAGTATTTGCATGTACAATTTCCCGTTGTTTGCTACATGTGTGTAGGAGAACTCCCTATTTTTGCATTCCAATGAAAGATAAAGCAGGTGAATAAAGTTTTGCAGACTCCCTGTACTCACCAAATGACCTTCTCACAACTCTTGGGAAAAGTGTCAGAATAAACACTGAATGGACGTTGAATAACCTTCCTCCAACCCAAAAGAGGCTGATGTTTTGTCATGATAAAATAAGTAACAGCTGAACCTGGCACTTTGCAGCCTTTTGGTGTTATACCGGCTGTAAATCTAAGGACCAGATAATGATATCACACTCGAGAACAGAAACAGACATCTTTCAACAAGTCATAATCATAAACACATCCACAGTCTCCCCCTATCTCTCTTGCTGTCATGTACTGCTTATGATATAACATGAGCACGTCGGAATCAACAAGAATTAGTTGTCCAACTATTCAGTATCCCAGCTAATATTACTTTTTTTTTTGTTTTTTTACAAAAATTTGTTTTTAATTAGCCATGTTTGTATGATATAAAATGGCGAAGTTGTGAAATGTAACATCTGACAGCTTAAACGCCTGATAAGACTCATTGTTTCATATATTTACATTCAATAGAAGGTGGTGCCCCAATTTTAAAAACAACATTTGAAATCAAAGTGTAGTAGTTTCGCTACGTGTTTGAATCAACTTCGGACAGCGGCTGGACCTGAGTCTCTGGACTGGAGTTCATATGAGAAAAACCCCTCAAAAAGCATTTCCAGTCCCGGGGCGTCGAGTGGCGCAGTAGGCTGAGCAGGTGCCCCATGTGTAGAGGCTACAGTCCTCACTGCAGTCGGCCCCGGTTCGAATCCCGCATCGTACAGCCATTTTACTGTATGTCACTCCCCCTCTCTCTGCCTCCCCATTACATGTCTCTCTCTCTACTGTGCTATCAATAAAGGCATAAAAAAAAAGTATTTCCAGTCTGGTCCTTGATGAAGACATGCACTTGAAAATGAATGTAATGTTATCAGGGCTGCAAACTTTCAAGAACTAGATTTCTGCCTCAACCCAAATACAGAGATTTCCCATTAAAATGTACTAAATTAATTCCATGGATTATCTATTCAATCACCTCAAGGGCATGGATGGTTGCCACTCGAGGTTAGACAATAAGAGAGTTTTTTTTAGGTGATTTTGGCGAAATTATCCTTTAAATTGACCAAGATGAGATTAGCTGTGGTTTGAGGGCAAACATAAATCACAGAAGCACCAAATATGCCGTATGTCAGAGAGTACCAAACACAATTAATACAACACACAAATATTAATAAACAATGTCTTAAATATGCTGTCAGGGTCAGACAATAAATGAGCTATTCATTGAATTTATAACTTAAAAAACGCTGGAATTCCTGTCCATGTGTAATTATTGGTCTTTGTATGCAATAAGGAAACTGCTATAGTACTACAATAGAATGAGTTTTATTTTTTACAGACATTTTCTATCTATTTTTGATTGGAGAGTTGTGTTCAGTATGATACCACTGATACCACTGCCATATCTTTTGTGAGATGGTATTGAAGCATCAGAACTAAGAGCTTCCTATATTAATAATAAACTTGACAGGACAGAAAATATACTGTAAATGTTGACTTTCCAGAAGCAACAGAGCTTGGAACCACAGCAAAATGAAGATGTCCTGACAGTTATGATAGAGCTGCAGGACTCATCATGGGTGCTTTACTCCAAATAATTTGACTTTGAGTCTTTGTGTAACATCTTACCTCTCTGTTGTGTAGAAAAACTCAGTTACGGTTAGATACTAACAGATCCTGTCACTGCGTCTGGATAATTAATGATTATTGTGAATAATTAATGAAGATACTGCTGCTGTGCCACTTGTGTAAAATCACCCACAGCCTCGCTTAATTTGGAGACACTAATATCGTTCCTGCTGCTGTGCGATGGCTACAAATATTTAATAAAGTCAATGGAAAGAATCCTTCACACAACAGATGTGGGCAACCCTCAGAACATCAGCAGAGACGTTTCTGCAGCACCCCACATTGTAAAAATAAAGTAAGTGGTAAGGTTCATTAATCTAACCTGTTACAGACTCTGCCTTCAACACATTAAATGTTGTATTTTTATGGGCATTTCAATCTATAATAAATGCAAAGCTGTAAAAAAAAAAAAAAAAAAAAGGAGAGACAGGCAAAATTCAACATTCATGAAAGATTTTATGATTTTGTGGAGCTCCGTGCGCGTGCCTCTGCCAACTAACTGCAGCTTTTGCACTCTAATGTTTTCAGACTGATGTTGGTGCTGAAATGTGGAGAAAAGCATGTGCTATGTGCAGCACAACCCTTAAACCTTCATAATATTTCTCATCCAGGTTTGGCTGGGAGGCTTCCTCTTTACTTCCTCATTTTTATTTTAAGATTTATTTGGGCAGCATTAATGTGAGACAAGAGCTGGCTAGCAGATGCTCCTTTCAAAAGCATGAAGAGTTGGCAAAGCCGCCATGACGACAGAAATGAGCTGTGTCCCAATTAGGGGACCGCATCCTTCGGAAGACGTTGTCTATGAATGGTGTGGCCTTGCCGTTCTCGGCCACAAAGGCCAAACTGAACCAAAGTGAGATTAAATGTCTTGTCTACGGAGAATTTTCGCTTCGCATCGGCAGTTGTGCCCAACACTATCGCTGCATCGCAAAGTGCCACTCCTGTCACCTAGCAACCTTGACAACACGTAACTTTTTGTTCTTTGTGTTATTTTTCCAGCTGACACGCTTTAGTTACTGTCACGAGAGTTTATAGTGATTCTACAGCTCTGTGCTGTACAATATAAATATTATTACATGCAATAGCCTTTGTATTAATACGACAAAAGTTAGCTTCAGCCAGGATGCTATAGCTGAAAAGACTAGTTCTCGGTGTGTTTAGCTACAAGTGTTTCCAGTTTAGCTGAAGCAGACTTTATCCATATAGGTGGCAGAGCAGATGAGCAATGCTCATATTAGTCATTTCAGGAATGGTCATAATGGTCTTTTAGAAGGAAATGGCCAATTTCCATGGACTAGTGGGATAAACAAAATCAGTGTTTCACTCAAATATGCTGACTTTTATCATCAGCGCCTGCTCCTTCTGTGAATGGGTATCCATGCTGAGTAGCTAGATGAGCCTCCTGAATTTGCAGTAAAACTGCTGTCAAAGCTCTCATTAATAACTTTCCACTGCAGCCTTCATAATTCTCGACCACAGACTGTATATCTCAACCCAGAGCAGGAGGTGGGAGCAGGTGGAGGAGAGGAAAAAACAAGGAATCTTTCAAAATAAGAAAATAATATTAGCTCAGGCTACTGAGATGGAGATCCACACAAGACTGACCTTTTTATTTGGTGAAATATGTATGATGAGAGAAAACAAGTGACTGCTATATATTTTGCAAATATCAAATTCGTTGTGCCAATGAAAAGGTAAACACAAAAGAACAATCATCAGCTTTGTTCACTACTCCAGCTTCAGACTGCAGTGCACAGTGGACTGTGGTTATCTGTGAGAGCTTTATATTACATGTTCCTGACCTTATGCTGCTCCTCCCCGTGCAGCCCATGTAACACTTGCACTGCACTGAACTCCTCCTGCCCAGCACTGAGTTCATAAGTCAGAGAGCAGAGCAATGAAGCTACTGCAAATAATCACTTCTTTAATTTTTATTAGCCCTGCCTGACTTACACCGCACTGCTGTTGCAACACAACTGTGCAAATGAGAATTTGTTAAAAAAGGTGAAGATACAGACTGAGGAAGAAGCAGAGAGGTTAGACAAAAGTGATATTAGTGACCTTAAAAGCTGCGCACTCACAACTATAACTCAGAGTTGGAGGCAGTGGAATGACTAGGCTATTGATTTATTGACTGTCCATTTGGAGTATCAACCTAGAGCTGAGCTGAGGTGCCGCCGCTGTTATCAAGTGGGAGCTTGTGAATTATGGTTGTGAAAAATACGGACAAACCTCTACCTGTTGTTATCACAGTGACCTACACCTTCAAGCCTGTGAAGCCCAGGGTCATGAATGATTGCCCAGAGAATTATTATAATCCCCTCATCAACCCGTCTTAACATACATTTCTAAACTCATGAGGACATGTATCATTAGCTCCTGTATCATTAGCTCCTGTGAGGGCCTTCTTACCGCTAATCTAATCCTAAACCTCCAAATCCATCTTTTAAACAAACATCTTTATCCTCTGCTAAACCTAATCTTAATTCTGTTGTTAGATACTCTGTAGAAATAAGACTTGGAAAATTTTGAGGGACTTTCCTAAACATTTTCTCTTATTAAAGACATTTATAAAATTACACACTTGTGACAACACATAGAATCCCCTTATATCTGTATTTTTCTCAGATTTCAACAACAGGCCACATTAGATCCCTTTCAAAACATTTTCAACCTGTATCATTTGAACATGATTCATACTTACAGCACATCCCCTGCAGCTAAAATTACCACAATGAGACCCTGACAGCTTTACATAAATATGCAAGCCAGCCCAGAAACTTACTCTCTCTTTTCTATATGCATGTATCTATCTTTGTTCTGCCCCTTGTTATGTTTGATAATCTTCCGTGATCTTTCCACATAAAACAAAATAGCCTCAGCCTTAGTCAGCTAGAGAATACAGCATCACATGAACCCCCACCCCCACCCCACAAACCCCCCCACCACCACCACCACCACCCCTTCCTCATCTTCACACTTTCATCTGGAATGTAATTAGCGCAGCGGCAAGAAGCTTTGTGCTCCGCCCTGCTCTCAGCCCCAACCAAGGTAACTCTAGGCAGCCCCAAATCCTCAGAGCCTAATGGGATTAGCTCCAGAGGGAAGGGAACCCATGTCACACACAAATACATTCAAAATCCCGACCTCTCCTTCTCGGTCTCGCTATCCATCTCTCTCTCCCTCTCTCTCTCTCTCTCTCCCCCCTATCTGTCTAATAGGATTAGACCAAAATTGGCCATTTCTTAAAAATCGCATCTAGTCCACTCAGTTTCATCATGCTGATGATGATGGGGTGGAAATAATGAGCTTTGAATTATTACTTATTCAGAGTAGAAGTGAACTACAGTGACCATCTATGGGAAAGACATAAATCTAAACTCTAATTTTGCATTTTGTGGGGTTTTTTTGGAGTTTGCAGTTATTCAAACATTAAGAAAAACATGGAAACAGTAACAATTTTTAACTTTGAAAAAAAACAGCAAACAGCAACATAGCAAACCAAAACATTTATATATAGCTTTTGAAAATCTCCAAATTAAAATCACACACAAAAACTCACAATCTACATGTTCACCTATACTGCACAAAGCAGGTTCGATACCCATACTAATAATCCAACTTTTTACTTTCCAAGGATGTTACACAGAACTACTTTCTATAAGACAAGTACTTTATGTAAAGTTATTTTGTATTTTGAGATGAATATTTCACATATGGGGCGGCACAGTTGTCAAGTGGTTAGCACTGTTACCTCACCGGTCCCCGGCTGGTGAGGTGGGGTTCCCCTGTATGTTCTCCCCGTGCCTGCACGGGTTCTCTCCGGGTGACCCAGCTTCCTCCCACAGTTTAAAGACATGCAGTTTGGGTTAATTGGCGACACTAAAAATTGCCCCTGGGCGTGAATGCGAGTGCGAGTGTGAATGATTGTTTGTGTGTGTATGTCAGCTCTGTGATACACCTGTACAGGGTGTACCCCACCCCTGACCCAATGTCTTCTGGGATTGGCTCCAGCCGCTAAAACCAGATCTAAAACGATAAGCGGTATAGCTAATGGATGGATGGATAATCCATGAGGGAATTTAACAGGGAAAAGTAACAAGAAACATTGAAAGTGCAGTCTACATGTGATGTGATGTGTTGCTCTCTTACATGGTATGCAATATGAACCGCTAAGCCAACGCACCACATCCAACCTGATGAAAATGACAGACACACACACAGATGTGCAAACACAAAAACACACACAGCGGCCGCGGTACGGAGCCATTCCAAATCACAGTTCCATCTCTGATCCCATCAGGCTGATGCTCTTGATTGAAAGCCCAGCCACAGAGACCCCGAGGTGGGTTAGAGCTCTGCCAACAGCTGGGTCCTTTCCAGCCCCCCCATGTCTTATTCATGGAGACCCATCGGCTCTCATCACTCATCGGCGAGACTCCCCCACAAACAAGTGCAGATACACATGTATACACACATGCACGTTCACACAGACTAATCAAGGGCATCAGGCAAAGTGAAACTTGATCTGCGGAAACAAGCTAATCAGATTTGCTTCAATTTGATATGTGCTCTAGATTCGTGAGTATGGGTGTGTGGGTCTGTGTGTGTGTATGTGTGTACCTTATCCAGGTCATGAGCTCCACAGTGTCTGGATCATAAAACTCCCTCAGTTCTGATAACTCCTCCATCAGCTTAGGCCAGAACTAAAAGGGAACAGAGATGAGTGATGGAAAACTGCATGTTAGTGTTCAATGAGGCTGTGAAGCAGAATAGGACACCTACTGATATGACTTAAATAACATCTCATTATTGCACTGTACATAAGAGTGGATGCGACAGTCATTTAGACCCTTCCAATGGCAAAATAAATTAAAGGGAAGCAGTCGTTTTAGAATCCTGTTATGACCCATTTGCTTGTTATCATTTTCTTCTGCAACTTCCATTTCAACATTTTCCCTTTTTCTCATATCGTCGCACACGCTTTGCACAAATTGACTCGGCTCTGTAACGAGACCAACAATAGAGTGATGAACATAAACCAGCAAGAAAACAGCATACCTTGTAATATAGGCAACACATCATTGCCAGTGGAATTGCATATCTGACAAGCCTTAACTGCAAAACAAGAGAAAGAAAACAGCCATAATGAAATGAGAGAATATAATCGTATCAGAGGCAGAGAAAGTGAGATTCAGAGACATACCTAAAAATGAAGACAAGCTTCAGAATGAGATAACACAGAGATAAAAGACAGGCAGAGCAGCGGTGCTCCCATGTATCATTTCTTATCTGATGCATGCTGTTGTCATGTTGGGAACACACTGACACCTAGTGGCCTCACACGTAACGTTATCATCAGGCCAGAGCAGAGGCTGTGGATTCAAATCCAACTGCTCATTAGGAGAGCATAATGTAATTAGACATCTTCCAAAATGTCTCACAGTTAGATGTCAGAGTTAGAGATCAATCTGATGCTCACTGGAGCCCGGTGATGGACGTAATGCTGGTTGTCACTAATACTGGATATCAGCCTCAATACTTTGAGAAATGACCAAAATGTAAGTTTTCAATTTAAAAGAGTCTTAGTCTTGTTTACTTATTCTTTAATCCAATATTTGCTGATCCAAATAATCACTCCATTTAAATGGCATTTTTGTAGGAAAGGTTCTGCTTCTGTTCAGACACTGATACACTTAAATGAAAGCATGGTTTTATAGCAATACAAAACAGTAATGATATGAAACTCAGACATTGTGTGCTTGTATTTAAACATTTCAAATGATATCACGCCCCTAGTTTTCATTTAATGATCTGGCTGCTAATTATCATTTGACAGAAGCTGCTGGGTCAGAGAAAATGAAAACAGAAACTGTGAATAGAAGATCAGTCCAATCCCCCAAATGTCTTCCTACTTGCTAAAAACATTTTTATGAGGTGTGTTTGCACATTGTGGTGACAGGATGATGACTGAACTGCCATTTTCCCAGTGATACTGTGAATATCTGAATATGTGTTAAAACTGTTCTTTACTTGTGCAGGAGTGTGGTAATGCTGAACATATGTACGTAAAATACAACATCTGATGTATTATAACATTTATTTGGAGTCATGTTTATGGGCAAGAACACCCAAAACAATGAGCTAAAAGAGGCTAAATGAGGGGGATTGTTGTCAGTTGATAACTCTGTATGCTCATTGCTACCAGCAACATCTTTCACATTATAAATCAGTTTTAAAAACCAACATTCTGTATGGTGAACAGAGTGTTCCAAAGCAGATGTTTGGAGTGCAGCTGTGAGCTCCTACCAGGACTTTACTGTTGCAGCGGAGAGTGGTGAGAAGTGGATTCCACAGCTCTGTCCCACACACGCCATAGGCTGCAACCGCACACATATGGCCAGTCCATATATACTTCATCCTGGGTGGAGGGTGGGAGAGAGAGAGTCAGTATCGATTGTTGTTGCTCTTTAAATTTGATAATTTAAGGATGTTCCCTCAACCCAGTAAAGAACATGAAATTAAAACATGACAACCAGAACGTCTTTAGTAGTTTTGTTAAGCTTAGTATAATTTAATGGATCCAATATGGTTAAACTTAATTTAGTGTCTAAAACACAACACTATTACCCAAGATCTTTTCTGATTCAAATCACATTACAGTTCTAACGGGAAAAAGATTAACCAGAGAGGAGTGAGCAGCAGAGAGAAGACAAAGAATGAAATGAGCTGAAAAACTGTTGACAGGTACAGAGACGGAGCCATGAGCGGGAGGGGGGGGGGGCATAAAGAAGTGCAGCCTCACAGAAATAAATCTCAATACTTTTTTTAATGCAAAGGAGCTGTCTGACAGAAATAAATGGCTTTCTGCACTTTTGGCCTTTTGCTCTTAATCAGCAAGTGCTGAAATCAAATGTGTCACTTTCTGCACCACCTGGCTGCTACTGCTGTGTTAAAAGCTTTCACATTTTTCTCTTTTGTGTGAATTCAATCAGTTCTTTAATTCCTGACTCTAACAGGAATGCACTGTACATACTCCATGTATTAAATATACTGTATGTAACATGCACTCCGATTACCACATGAACATAATGCGCAACATTTACATGCACAGAGAAACCCAGCTACTGATTATACTGCACTCAAAACTACCTTCAAATGAAGCCACTTATGTGAACCTTTGAAAACCTGCATCTCCGTGTTTCTATGAATAAACCAGGTACCAGAACATTACCTTTTTCTTTTTGACTGCATAATAGCAGGTTTCTTTTAATACAGTCAAAAGCAGTGACGATTCCAATTGTAATCTCTGTGATTTTCTTAAAACTCCTCAGAAAGAGCCTTAAGTTAAAGGCATTATACTTTCACAATAATGAATCATGGATGTCAAGCACAGCAGATGATGTTTGCAGCTTGAAACTTGCCAGCCCAGGAAATTTAGTGATGATGCTCGCAACGAGTACCACTCGACAATTACAGATGAAAGTTTGGAGTCAGGCCTGGGAGTCGTGCTTGTGTGTGACATGGGAAAAACTGCACACCACAGGGAGTTTTAGATGTGTGACACTTCCGAAGTAACAATAAGGCAATGTGCAAAATGTATACCACTCAGTAAGCGCTTTTTTTTTTTAAAGGACATACTGTGCAGTTCTGCATTTGTGAAACCCAAAACTCAAAGCAGTAAGCTATATATATATATAAATAAATATATACACATATGTATAACACATATGTATAAATGAAAAGGTAAAGTCCCTTTTACACTGGTCAAAAAACACACTAACACCCGCTAACATCTGGCTTTTGTCAGCAATGAAAAAAGGGAACAACCGTGATTCACTCCCAGGTCAAATGACTCTGCAGTAGATGTGGGTATTTATCAGCTCCAATCAGCATTGACCTGTGAAAGACCTGTCACCTGCCCGGCACGGTGCTGTCAAACCAGAAACACCGTGGCTACACTGTGCTCAGGGATGAAAGAGTGAGCTGCAGCCCCGAAATAAGTTTCAAGAACACACGATCACTGATTGAAGCATTTCACACAGGGGCTCTGTCACAACCTGGGGATGACGTGCCACAAATTTTACAGGCTTTCACAGTGGCTAGTAGCTCACTCTTTCTCCCCTGCGTCTGTGTGTGCATATGCTCTGTAACTACATGTGGTGATGTGTAAAATAAGTCAATTTTTAGTGGGATTACCTGTGTTTAAAAAGCCTGCTTATACCCACTAATTTTGGTGTAAAAAGTGTACAAGAAAGTGGGTGAAGAAAGGAATTTTCTTTCTCATATCATGTTCTTCTTCACTACATTAATTTGAGAAGTTCAACCACTGCATGTCAACAAAAGCTATTTTGAGGGGGGGTTCTTACACAACTGCTACAATGCATTACAGTGGAACTGGAAAATATTGAAACAAAATTAAACATTTGGAAATGAGGTTATTTGAGTGCCTATGTCTGAAATGCCTATACTAATAGATCTCAAATAGGATGAAGCAATGTGATGCTTACATATGCTGTGTGATCCTTGATACATGTACATGTTCTATGTTTGCATATTTAAATAATAACAAAATTTAAACATTTAGATAAATCGTTAAACATTACAAACGGTTTAAGACTAACAAAAAAATAACTCTGGAAAGGAAACTTGAGAGCACAGACTACGACCAAAAAAAGAGAGAGACTGCACTGTGTGGAAAATCAAGGCAATTGTTGTAGAGGTTGAGGCCAGTCAGCCCTTATTGTTTGGTGGTAATAGTTGTGGTGTGACCAATAAGAGCAAATTTGTCAAGAGCCAGCATGTCACAGCAGCAGTAAAAGCTGCCAGTGCAGAGAGGCGAAACATTTTGGGAAATTAGGAAGAGGTGGCTGGATGTGAAAGTCGAGCACAAGAAAAGATATTTCTGTTCAGCCTGGGTGCAGGTGCCGGTGACAGGGCTCTGTGGCACCAGTGACAGAACCTGCCCACGGATGATGCAGTTAGGTGAACCAGAGAAACAGGCCATAGCGTATGTGTGCAAGAGAAACAACATAAAAATGGGATGAGAATGTGAAAGGGAAGGCTAATGGGGCTAAGTGAGGATGAGGAATGTTACGCAAGATGAAATATTTTACAGTTGAAACATATTGCCATACCATTTTTTTTTTCTTTTACTTCTGATTATATTTAAATAAACAGCAACTGTGCAGCAGCAGTGAAGCATATCTTACAAGCTGACACAGAAAAATTACAATCAGCACAAAAAGAAAAAGAGTGGGAAAAATGTATAAACAATGCGTAATACATTAAAGGCTCAGGGTGTACCAACAACATGCTTCTCATAACCCAGGATATAAAGTCATCTGCTCTGGATTTAAACCCTGAACCCATAAAGTAGTATGCCTGGCTGAGTGACTGTGCCAAAAAACAAGCAGAACAGCCTCAGGCTCAATGGACAACTACCTCACTTCTGGTGCTTCCATTTCCCACTGACTCTAAAATATAGCACATGTGGGTCACACTTTCAACAGAGGCACACTCCTTCTTCTTCTGTCAAGAGCCTTCCCAACTTTGCGTTGGATGTGGCCTCAGCATCTTTGGAGGTTTACAAATTAGCTCATAGTGGTGCTTTACACACAGTATCTATTAATACATAAATAAATTGTGTTATGAAGTAACCAAGGGCTTGGATTTCTCTGCAATGCTGAATAGTGTGAATGGAGCTGTAGTCAGAGAGATACTCATTTAAACAGTGTGGCATCTTTTTTCTAGTCCTTCAGAAAAAAAACGCAAGGGCTAAAGTTTGAGGAATAAATTTCACAGTATGTTTATCTGCTCTACACTAACCTGCTACAATTAAGTAGCTCACTACCTACAGTAGTAACCAAGCTTTACTTCCAGAGCCAAGGAGCACATTATGAGCTAATTCATTACATTGTGGGGTCACAGGTTAAAAGAATAAAAACACCCGGTTCATGACACATAGATTAACAATCTTTACACGGCAATACAAGAATAATTCTTTGTTTCCATGTCTTCTACATGGTTCATCATCTAGTGAGGATGCTGCCGTTTTGTCTGGGAAGCTAAGCAAAGACTTAGCCTCAGTCTTTCAGCATGATAACATGTCTGTAGCTATCAAGTGCATATTTACATCCTCTTTCATAAGATTTTCATTTGAAAAAACAATTCAGATGAAAACATTTAAGGTCAAATGGAAGAAGTGTTTTCAACCAACTAAGGGGGGTAATGTTTACAAAATCAACAGGACCCTGGTTACGAGCGAGATGCCTGCTTAAATGCACAGTATGTAACTTCTGCTGCTGGGGGTCTCTCAGGAAGTTTTTACTGGGAGCTGCATCCACAGAGGTGTCCTCCTCTCCAAAACAAACAGACCAGGGGATTATAACCAGTTACAGCACTGAATAAAGCAGTTTCACATTTAAAGTCAGTGTTTTCGTCGACACTATACGGTGGACACAGGATGTCTCGGAGGGGCTGGGAGCTGAGCTGCATCACATTTGCGCAACTTTTTTCTCTGACGACTTTCAGGTTTCTGCAGCCTGAAATCAAAGACCCATTCTTTCAGAAGTTACTAGGGCTTTTCATGGTAAATCTGTCACCAGTATCATTGTAAACTGTATATGTGCAATTTTGACCGATGTAGCAACAGTAACAAAGGGTCAATTGTTTTCTTGTTTTGCCTTGCGTAGCACAAATAACTATGAGCCTTGACACGTTCAAGTTTCAGGGTGTCAAGCGTACAGTGTGTTTCAGAGTGTAAATGATCAGTTGTCCGACTGTGTCCACTCTTTCTGCTCCTGCTGTGAGTGGAGTCACTACCTGAGAGCCTAAAGCGTCGCAGGATGGCACTTGGTGTGGAAGGTTGATCAAGGCTAAAGTGGACCACTCAAACACTTGGTGAAAAACATTTAACAGGCACTCAGATTTTAGCATCTGCTCCACGAGCCCATGCAATCAAGCTGTCAAGAGGAAAAGTCCATCTGAAGAGTCCCTGGGAGTTAAACCCATGTGAGTACTTGGCAATGTGTGGGAATCCAGGTATCTGCATATACATGATCCTGCAATTACAGTATTGGGTGTGCGAAAATGAGCTCACCTCATAGTGCTGAAAGCGAGGAGACCGTAGAACAGTGTATGCAACACATTATAGGCCACATCTGGACGAAAAGATGTCGCACGCCCCTCTCCAGCTCCTTTCCTCTCCTCAGCTGAACCTCCTTTAGACCTGCTGAAGATCAAGGCAGCCAAACACAAGACAACAGCGATACATAAAACATTACAGCCAGACGCTTGAGAAGAGCAGCAGAGGGGTAAGGTGGGTGTAATTGATATTATTCAGATTATTCAGATTTCAGTAGCTGTTATTCAGACTTTATTAGCTGTTTAGCTCACAAGCAGACACACAATGGATGCACGCCCACAACCATTTCTGTCTGCAGGAGTCAGCGCGCAGACAAACAGAGAGAGGCCCGAGGGCAATGATGTCACTCCCACAATTTGGCCTCCCGCACCAAATCAGACAAACTTCAGCTTCCATTTGAATACAAATCCAGTCTCCTTCTATGTGAGGTGGGGTAAACTGAATTAAATTATTTCCTGAATTGCCAAATAGCCCTTTGTTCTACAAGGTTAGTATTCCAGCCCTCCAACGGCAGAGGGCGAGATGATATGCTAATGTGTTTAGTTCAATGTGGCCCCTCACCTTGCCCCACAGGCAAATGAAGCTTTGAGAGGCAGCTGGTAAAATGTTTTTCAGAGCATGAAGCAACCACTGTGACTGGGTTTCTGCCTCCTGATAGCCATTCTGATGTCCTCCTCTCAGATGAAACTCCCTTTGCTCTCTGGAAGGACTGAAACTCCCCATTCATTTACACTTCACTAGCTCCTTTGATCAGCGTCTCCTACCAAGGAAACACACTACTTTCGCTACTGTCAAATTTGAAGTACTAAATATAAATACTAAATGTAACTGAAACAAGGTGTAATGTGAGCTATCACTTTATGGAACAATTAGTCGTTTCTAAATGAGTTACAAATAAATTTAAATGTTTTCAATTTCGCATACTGACTAATAGAATTTATGTTTTATTTTCTGTGCTTCCTCAAGTGACACGGTGGTTCAGTGGTTAGCACTGATGCATCAAAGAGAGAAGGTTCTGGGTTCGACCTGGGGTCTTTCTGTGTGGACTTTGCATGTCCTCCCTGTGCATGTGTGGCTTCCCACCTGGTACCCCAGCTTCCTCCCACAGTCCAAAGACATGCAGGTTAACTGGCAACACTAATGTTCTTCCTTCTACATTGTTAGTAATGGATGTGTCAACTAGCATGTAGTGTTTACAATAAAGACTGCAGAAGTGGGTGAACTGTCATTGATTCAATACAGATTTTCTGGAAAAGTAAATGATCACTGTGTAAAATTAGGTTAATGTGGAATGGTTATGAAGTATTACAATAATTATTTCAATCCTAAAACATCTGAAATCTGCATTCACTGATTTTTGAAACAAGCTGTAAACACAACATTGACATGCCATCAGCTTTTTAATCCATATGATGAACTTGTTAGCAAATAGTTGCCTATTTACACATCAAGCAGACACAGAGCAACATCAGTATTCATTTGGAATCCTGTTTCTATTCACGTAAGTCCAATATTCACTCGTTTCACTATTAGCTCTAATTTGCTCTCCACTAATTCCTGAGGGAAATATCTTGGTCTTTAGCTGCTAAATGCTCCACCAAGTTCACAAACTATCTTTGTCTGTCTTTCATTTGGTGCTGGGCAGACAGTGTAGGTGGTCGGCAGCTTTTTCAGCGAAAACAGCTGCCTGCTGTGTCTGGGAGCAACACACTGATGATACCAATTTGCAGGTTGCAATCCTTCAAAAGCAAAAAAAAAGGCTTTTCAACTGCAAATAGGCACAAAACACCTGCAGACAACCGAGGAGTTCCCTACAGCTGTCTAATAATCTTGATAATAATTGCTTAATAATCATCCTGATTGGCTGTTTCGCTCTGTCCACATTATCCTTGATAGATGACTGACCACTTATAAGATAGTGAAAGACATAACTGAGCGGTAAAAAAAGTGAGTTGCAAAAAGATAAAGGTTGGCTTGAAGGTTGTGATATAAAAGAAAGGTCATACACCCACAAACCTCATACAAGACTGGTCATTAGCTTTCAGGTTGTGTTGTAAACAGACAAGGGCAGATGGAGGAGATCACAAACTGCCAATAATTAATGCAATAATTAACATCAACAGAATGGATAGAAGAGTAAGACACAATGGGGAAATTATACTTTCAACTGTCTGATTCATTTGAATATTATCGGTGTAATACCATATATATCTTCCAAGCATGTGACAGCGAGGATTTTCCAAAGTTTTATGAGGACACTTTCTCCCCCTCCTCCCATGTTCCCTCTTTCGTGTCCCATCCAGCCATTACCTACCTCAAGTTCTGCAGTGCGCCCACTACCAACATGCCAATGAGCAGCAGCAGCGTGAGGATGTAGGGGTACAGCAGGAGGGTACCAGCCAGTCGCTCCAGTGTATCCAGGGGCAGCAAGCCAAAGGCCTCCTCACACAGATACAGACTGGCATCAAAGTCCCTGAAGGAGGGGGAAACAAATGCGAGGCGGTGGGAAGGGGGTTAGAGAAATGTGTTGATGAAGCGGAAGTTTCTGTAGGTTGTGTGCACGCTGAGCACGCATGACTTTGCTCACTAAACGTTTGTGCTCTACAAACGTTTGTCCACAAATGTTTTCAAAAAGAAGTTTATTATCTCAGTGTGGCGTGAATAATATAAAGTATAAACATGATACAAAGCCGTGCTGATAAGTGATTGAATTGAGAAATGAGATATCACAAAACATAGAACAAAATTTGAGAGATAAAAAAAAATAAAAAAGAAGACACAGCTGGAGAGCAGAAAGAAATCTCAGCGAGTGAGAGAAACAGGAAGAGAGATAGAGTGTAGTGTAAGCATTGCATTTTCCACAGCCTCCTGAATAATTGAAGGGCCAGTTGTGTGGCGTTAGGTTGTGAGCTGTGTTATCTGCCACCCTGAGGCAGCTATCCAGTGGCTGAGCTGCTCAACACACACACACACACAGTATCTGATCGATGGGAGGCCTGTTGGCATTACCCCGACATCTATTATTCACACACACTAACACTGCAGGTGCTACAACATGGGTGCTTAGTGAATAATACAGTCAAGCTGGATCAAGTGAAAAAGTGTGCCGACTTTGTGTATGCACTGTGTGGGAACATGTCCCTACGCCAAAATATGGGTTTATAAAAGTGCTGTATGACTGTGTTCAAGAACAGACGCACATGAATCTTTGTTTGTGCGTGTACGTATGAGTGTGCGTTCATACCTTGTTGGCCCCAAGGCAAACTTTGACTTGATGAATTTGAAGATGTGCTCGTCTGATCTGAGCTGAAGTGCTTTCTGTGAACACACACACACACACACACACACACACACACACACACACACACGAGGTAATCCTGTTAGGGCTAAAGATCCGCGTGCTGAGATGTATAAAAAAGTAAATAAACCGAGCTGAGATCATACAGTGAACTCACATCAAAACTACTAACTTTAGATACATCAGGGGGAGGAGGAGGAGGAGGAGAGGAGGAGGAGAGGAGGGCTGCAGCAGGGGGAGGGTGTGGGTGGGAGAGTGTAGTGAAACAGGGGAAAGACATGAGGGGTGAAGCAGCTGTAAGAAGAAAGTAAGAAAGGGAGGAGCAGAAGCAGGAGTGGAGGGGAGGGAGAGACGAGAGGTACGAGAACACACTTGTGGTTGTAAGCCTCCACCAACCAGCCAAGTGGCAGGAAATATGGTCACAGTGTCTCCTTCCTGAGTTATAGGTTGAAAATAGCCAGAGGTGTGTTTACAGAACATTTAGATGTCACAGTGAAGTTGACTTTTGACCATTTGGTTATAAAATGTCATCACTTCATTGTTTTATCCTACTAGATATTTGTGTTAAATTGCGTCAGAATTAGTGTATGAATTTGTGAGCTATGTCCAAAAATGTGTTTTGTGAGGTCACAGTGAATCTTTGACCACCAAATTCTAATCAGTTCGTCTTTGAGTCCAAGTGAATGTTTATGCGCAATCTCAAAAAATTCCCTCAAGCCGGAACTGAGATATCACATTCAAGAGGCCAAAACGGTGTTTTGTGCATAGACTGTAAATAAAGATGGACGTAGCATCGGTGACGTCACCCATAGGTTTCTAAAGAGTGGTTTTGAAGCTCAGAATGAGCTGCTCCAACATCGCCATCTTGGCAGTGCCTGATTCCACCCAACTCCCAGCTGATCGTAAAATGGAGAAAGAGGTGGGGTGTGTGTGTGTGTGTGGAGCCGAGACTCCGGTCCACGCCGGTTTGTGACAAGCACGCACTCACCCACCTCTCACTCAAAGCGGCCAAACCCTAAATTAAGCACAACTTTAAGCCATAAAATCTGATGGGTGAGTTGACTCCCCGGTCAGTTGTCATGAAGGGAGAAATCGGTTAAAACCGTTTTTTGTACCAGGACTGACTCGCTTTTGGAGCCAGCCTCAATTAGCTATTTGAGGAACTGCAGGGCAGTGGAGGCTACCGCATGGTTTTGTGAGGTCACAGTGACCTTGACCTTTGACTACCAAAATCTAATCAGTTCATCATTGAGTCTAAGTGAGCGTTTGTGCCAAATTTAAAGAAATTCCCTCTTGTTGTTCCCGGGATATCACATTCACTAGAATGGGACAGATGTATGGACGAACGGACAACCCAAAATGCCTCTGGCTTCAGCTGTCACCAGCATGGAGGCATAAAAAGAAAACGAAAGAGCGCAGCAGACAGGGGAGGAGATAAGAGGAGATATGGATGGACAGAAGCTGGAGAGAGGAAAGGAGGGGGATAGTGAAAGGAAAAGACACAAGAGGATAAGAGAAGAGGCGACAGGAAGAAAAATGAACGACAAGGTAAAGGAAAGGAGGAATGAGGACTGAAACAGGGAGGAGAGAGTGGGAGAGGAAGGACAGAAGCAAGCGAAGAAAGAAGAGAAGCACCTTGGCCAGGTAGTTGATGGTGAAGGTGAGGAGGAGAACCATGGCACTGTGGAGAAGCAGTTTGCCCAGACGAACCAGCAGGCTTCCTGTCTTCAGACCAGACTGTGTGATCAGAGATTAGTGAGTACATCTGTTTTATTCTCAATGCAGTTTGACATTTAGAAATTTCACCTGCAAACACATGGTGTTAGGTACATGCATCTCTATGTTAATCAAGATATTAAACACTGACACTGTCTGCCATGGCCAACATGATATTATCAGGTGATAAAATATTAACAAGCCACTTTAACCCAGAGGTGTTTAAAGTCAATCTCCCACAAGTTAAGTCTAACTAAACTTTGTGTTTTGAATTCTAAGACACCATGCACTCGTGACTTTTTGAATCCATTTGTCTTCATCTATCAACATTTGTCTAGTTATCAAGTTAATAAATAAATAACAAATTTTGCAGGCTGAGAAGACAGAAACATCACAGTTTGGTCACAACCTTTCAAAACCTGACAATGAGAGGAGAAGATATGAAATGATGATTAAATATGTATCTGACACACTGAAAAAACAACTATAGCCTACTGAGTTGGGATAAACCATTTTTCATGAGCTATTTGTTCTAAGGTTCTGATTCAGAACTATTCAGTTGATTAATTTAATATCGAATGATATGAATGAAAGTTTAACTGAAGCTAATGTAAAGCAGCCAGATCTTTTGACTAGAGAAGTTTTGCCACTGTTCGTCTAACTATGCTACAAGCACAGAAAACAGCTTGCACATTAACAGGACAGCAGCCAACTTTCTCATTTCAGCCATTGACACTCAAGAGCTGTAATTTGTTTTTGAAGATGTTTTTCATTTAAACCAGCACAAAGATAAAAAATTAGAAATTTGCTTCCCTGAGATGCTGGTCTGCAAGTGATAATGTGCTGGTCTGCATGGCTAAATACATCTTTCCCTCTTGCTTATGTAACATGATTGGCTGCCGTTACACTGATTCAAAGTTCAATCTGTTGTCAGGAAGATGACAAGTTGATACACTGCCAAATGACAAATTTTAATATTTCAAGTCATTCAAGTCATTCCAAGTCAGAGGGTTCAAGCCCAAGTAAAGTCATGAGTTGTTGGCGTGAAACTCTATCACATTCATAATTCAAGTCTCTTGAGTCCAAGTCACATGACTCCAGTCGAAACTTCTAAACATGTTAGAATAATCTATAAATGCCCGTGAAAGTGAAATCTTTCTCTCCCTGTTTCCTCCATCTTTCCTTCCATTCCTCTTTCATTCTGTCATATTAAATGTTTCTGTAATTGCTACTGTGATAAGATCTGATTTAACTAGATTAGATTTGGACCTAAAAGAAATATGTGTCTCCAGCATACAAATTGGAATTATCTCCTGCAAAAACTGAATACAGCACAGGCCTCCTCACATCAGTGCAGGTTAATCTTGCATCTGTGTTTTGTAAGCAGGCTACCACCACTGTCTGGATCTTTTTCTGTGAGACTCTGATTCACTTTTCATGTGATATTAATTATTAATGTTACATATTCCTGCCTTTTCTGATTTTCAGCTCTACTTTTATTCTTTGTATCTACCACACACACACACACACACACACACACCCACACACACACCCACACACCCCCCCACACACACACACACACACACACACACACACACACACACACACACACACACACACACACACACACACACACACACACACACACCTGCTTTATCTCAACAGGGCTGTCTATGTGCTGGAGAATAGTTTGGCTGCACACATTATCATTATGCTATACAGGGAAAAATGTTCTAGCTTGTCAGTATTTCTTTAAACCAATCAAAATCGTGTAGGGTGGCACTACGTGCAGGATGGTGTCCCTGCAAAATAGTGTTGAGGAGAACTTGTTCTGGTACTGTAAAAGACCAGCAGTATGTCAAATGTGGGGTTGCACGATGCTATTTTCAGCGTGTCGGTTGCTAGCTTTGAGGTTGTTGTTGTTTCCCATAGTGGTGGGGATTTTGAAAACAGTAACAGGCAGATAGCGGAGGGGGAGGGGATTGCCACATGAGACAAGGGGTCAATGGCAGGCTTATACCCACAGTCTACATCCTGTGAGTCAGACTACACACACACACACATACACACTAACCTGGCAGTGTCTGATGAAGAGTGCAGCTACAATGAAGCTCAGGACCAGTGATCCCAGTATCATGGAGTTGCAGAACTGGAGGAGCCACACACTCAGAAGACCACTCACTTGAACAAGGTACAGAGTGGTCACCTAGAGAAACAACACAGTGATGCAAAACAACTGGGTGAGATTTGTAGGTCTGATAATATCGCCATGGATTTGAAATGTTGCTTTGAAAGATGGTGTATTCCTTTAAAATGTAAGCATTTACTTGTTTTATATCAGCCAGTATCCTCTATGTCATATGACTACAGACACCAGCAAGGGAGGAGTATGCTTCCATTGTCAATGTTGGCAAAAATACTAATTATTCTTCTTCAAGTAAGCTAAGTGGAAGCCTGTTAGCCTAGCTTGCTAGCTTCCACTTTTTGAGTGGATGCAATCTTCACAACACAATGGGTCCCCCCCAAATGTTAAATATCATGAATAGACAGATGGCTTGAAGGGACTATTTGTAAGTTTTCTCTGCCGCCTAACATCGTTTCTTGCTGGGAGCAGGTGGTGGTGATTGACAATTGACAAGAGCTTCAGCCATTATTGCATTTACAAAACAAGAAGCTCTGAGCAGCACTACGTCTTCAGGCTACAGTGAGTCGCTATCGGAATGTGACAAGAGGGGCCGGGGCTAGCTGGTTAGCGTGCTAAAGAAATGATATAGAGAAAAAGTAAACGTTGCTGTTGTTTTCCATCTCTGGAGACAGTTACAGTGAGTAAAGGAATGTAAAGGAAAGTTTGATGCTGAAATCGCAACGTTTAAGGCTGGTAAGTAAACAGCTGTTAATGCTAACGCTAGCTATGTAGCAATAGCAAAACTTACAAATAGCTCCTTTAAAGCAAGCTGATATGTAATGTTTGTGTGTCTTGTATTTAATTTATATATTTATTGTATGTCTTGTATCAACATTTGTAGGTTATAGTCTGATATGCTACCGTCAGTAGTGTACAGCACATCTAACTAAACACCCAGAGGCCTGAGATTTAGGTGCTTTTCTTACAAATATGTCCACAAACACTTTCATCCTCTTGTGAATAAATGGACCTATATGTACAATAGCTGCAGTATCATGACAGTTTATATTTCTTTACACAAAAACTGGTGAGATTTACATTCTCAGTTTGACCACCACAAATTAAATTCCATGAACCTCCATTGTATTTGAGTGACGGCATAAATCTCAGAGACAAACTTTTCAACAACTGAGCAAACTATCTGCAAGGCTAGATAATATTGGAGGTATGTGAGAAAATATTGCTTTTTTGTAATTTGGGTGAACTGACCATGACTGTATTAAGATAGCAGGATACAGTGCCACCACTCAGCCTTGCTGCATATCTGTCCCAGTGGCCACTTGTACTATAAACGGCAAAAAAACGTTACCTGGGGCCCAAAAAACACTTTCCACATAGACTACGATTATAAAAAAGACGTGTATAAAACTGTTAACACCTGAACTGCAAACAAGGTCTTTGTATTGTGAAATTTTAATCCATGATTTTATGTGCTCAACTTTCTCAAAGTCTTGAAAAGGCTATGTACTGAGTGGGACTGTGTAGGTAGGGCCACAGGGACAAACGCTAATGCACATGTGCAGTGGGCCACACAAAAAAGCTAAAAAGCTAGAAAACTTTTTTTGACACATGATCTTGGCATGCAATTTTCATTCAATTCAATGGGCACCATTATGGAGTCTGGTATCCAGTTGTTATAATTCATCATTGGAGCTAAGCCTTACAGGGTCCTTCTTTTAGCAATACCTGTGTAGTTGTTAAGAAGTCAGCACAGTCCATGGTGTATATGATGAGTGCCTGAACAAGTAGGATGAACTGGTTGAACTGCCACGTCAGACAGAAGCAGAATGTCATCACATACATCAACCACACCATCACCTTCTGAGGAGGGAAACACACAAACAAACACACTGGGGTCAGATTCCTGAATTGGATACTAATAGCATATAGTCATTCCTGCTGTACTGCTAGCTCTTTTAGAGACAGCAGATCATTGAGCAAATAGGTTGGGTGTACCGAGTCAAGGCCAATCGATGTGGTAGAGGATGATTAGTAGCTTTGATTTGTGCATACCTGCTGTAAGGAGGTGAGCTGAGGCCTGAGGTAACACGTGATTGCAGTGATCTGCAGCGCGAGGAAGGGCAAAGACCAGTTCTCTCTGAGGGAGATAGTGAACTCCACACGAGTGGTATCCACCCTGAAAGGGAGGAAAGAGGGGGCAAGGAAGGGATGGAGAAATAGTGGAAATAAATTTTAAAAACTGATGTAATATTAAAAATGTTCAACTCACAACTAGAGGCTAAACAGTTTGAAGTATATAGCGCTGACTTTTTGTCTTGCAACTTCCTGTGGTTTGTGTGTTGATGCAACCAGAGGAATCCATTAACGTCTAAATAGCTGATTCACTGATAGCTGCTGTAACAGCAAGATAATGTAATGATGTATTTTAGCTCAACAAAGGTACATTGTAATATACAAAGTTCAATTTAGTTTCAACTGAAATACTAATATATTTCAAACTCTGCTGTTTTCTCTTTGATCACAGCAGCTCTTTGTGTGACTTTTCTGAAGTTATAAAACTCTGTAACCCTCCATTTCACTGTTTACAGGGGTCACAGCCTGCCTATTGATCCAAAAGGACCACAGAGAAAATACCAGCAAGGTTTCTGAACTCATATCAACTTTTCTCGCATTTCCAAAAACAACTCACAGTAACTCACATTAAAGACAACTAGAAAGATGTTCATGCCCACTACATATCAAGTACACCTTAAAGGAATAGTTCAACATTTAAGGAAATTAACTTATTATACATTATTCTATACACTTCTTTTTGGCTGGACCGCAACAGCGGGTCCCGTCCTATAAACATAAATGTCCGTGACTGACTGACTGAGTGGTCAAGTTACACCACCTGAATGCCACGCACTGCCCAGCTGTTGGGGTTTCCCCATTGGCCATTGCTCTTTCAAAATGAACTCACACAAACAGTTTCTACAAGGGGGGACGTTCACAGCCTGTATAGTGTTGCCAACTTAATGTATTTGTTGCTAGATTTAGATACTTTTTTTTTTTCCAAAAAAGAACCTAGCGACAAATCTAGCAATTTTTTGGACAAACCTCGACTCAAGAGAGTTGACAGTGCTGCCCTGTGTACAATAGTCCTTAACCCATTTATCATAACAAATTTCCCACTCTTTTACTCCACTAATACTAATCATGAATTGTTTTTCTCTGGCTTTTGAGTTTCCCCAAGGTTCTACTTTTGACTTTTCAACTCTGCGTTTTTATTTGTTCCCTGTCTGTCTCTTAAGATACTTAAGTCATCTCAAATGCCATCTCCATGCTTTTTGTTTCTCCTTGCTTTGACTGTTAGCATTATTTGTTTGTTTTTATTGTACAGGACTTGGTCAACTCTGGTTCTTTTAAATGTGCTTCATAAATAAACTTTGATTTGATTTAGTAATAGTCCCAAGCACTCAGCCATATTTAAATTCAGTCATCAATCAGATTGATTGAATTTAAAATGTAACTGAAGGAGGTATCATTAACCACATGAAACTCTTTAACCCTGTCCACACAAAACTGCATCAAATCATTAAGAGTTCAGCAAAGTTTCTCATCAGTTGTGTCATTTACTGTGTCCAAGCTGCTACAGTAAAAAGATGGGCAACACATCTAAGTTAGGTTTTGGCTCTCACTAAATTCATATTCTGCTCACATGATGCTGCTTCACTTAATTTGGCACTTTGCTGGATTTTCATCATTCAGAGGGGATGCGCTGTTTAGGGCGATTTATTTTCCTTTCCTCTGAACCATGAGGGAAAAGAATCCTTAGTGAAAAAACATCTTCAAAAATATTCACATCTAACTTAAAAAAGAGCATCTATTAAAACTGACTCATTCACAGAATTTCGTTGCTGAAGTGATTCATTAAACATATTTTTTTCCTTCTGTATAAGAAACCATAATTTAATTTGACCTCACTGCTCCAATACACAGTATAAAGACTTGAAAAGTGATACAGACACATACATATATTACAACTGGTAGCATATAACAGTAACTTTAAATTGAGCTCAATATGACCAGAGATTTAAACAGTGGGCAGAAAAATCATACAATGGAAGTATTGAAGGAAGGCTTGATCCCTAATGACAAATACTGAACTAAATATATAACAAAGAAATGGCAAAGCGAGCTCAATAACACGTAAAAAAAAAAAATTCAAAGTTCAAAACATTCTTATGAGGAACTGAGTAAAAACTAGTGAAATGTAAAATGCAAAAAGATTTTTGTTTTTTTCTGTTCATCTCCTGTCACAAAATATGGTTTCCACAGATACAACTGTGACATTTTGTGATTCCAAACAATGTATAGTTTGTCAAGCTGTGAGAGTGACTGACCTGGATGCCAGCTCTAAAATAACAAAGCAGAAACCTTCATCTTGTGCTGACATGTAAATTTGCCTCAACATTTACAGAGTCAAGAGCAAGTCTGATAGGGACGTAACCCTCTCCCCATTTCAACGTCTAATTCACAGACAGACACATGATGAGCGCACATTTACCCACCTGTTGAGAATGTACCAGACCCCAGTGAGCACGCCAGCCAGCCAGGAACCAGAAAGGAGCCATGCTGTGAGGTACAGAGCGATCACATACACCGCTTGGAGCGAGAACACAGTGTAAATGTAGAAATACACTGGCTCCAGATACGACTGGGAAACAACCAAACACACACACACACACACACACACACACACACACACACACACACACACACACACACACAAACAGAAACCATTGGTTCATTAGGCTGTGTAAATGAACACACAGAAAGTTGAGTACAGTGACAGCGACGGACTCGGGAACACTGGAACACTGTGGCATTTTCAAAGTTTGGTCTGATATTTCACTTTATGACATTCTTGTCACACAATGAGATCACTGATGAAGCTAAGTAGCTGTTTCTCAGTTAATTGATATGCCAGTACAGAAACCTTTTCCTCTAGAGTGACGAGTGCAAGTGAGCCAAACCATGTCAGCTAAAAGACCAAAATGCCAAAGCACTTCAAATGCCTGACAGTCTCCTAATACGACTATCGTTCATAGTAACTTGGGTGGTTGATAATAACAATGAGAGGAAGAAGAAGGAGGAGGAGAAGGAGAATGACAGAAAAACAATATTTTTCAAAAATACTGAAGCATGATATTATTTTTTACATTTTTCACTAAATGAGAAAGCTTTATTTTATGGACCAACATGACAGAAAAAGCCAGACACAGTCAAATATGTTGTTATAATGGCAGTCTTACTCTAATCTTTTGTGTTTTACAAGCCTATTGTAAAAAGCTGACAGATGGATGATGTGTTACCTGTATGGGCAACAATCTGTAGAGAACACTGAGAAAGACCTCTTGGTAGATATTCATTCGCTGCAGGAGATTAATGGTCCTCTTGGATTCTGTCAAGTTGTCATGGATCAAATCTGAGAGCCCTAGAACACACACACACAGACACAAAGACAAACACACACACACACACACACACACACACACACACACACACACACACACATATATATATATATATATATAAACATGCATACTTCAAAATGTCACAGCAACATAGACTGATAGCAATTATTACTGGTTTGTGACAACCAAGGAGGAAAGGCTATGAATGTTTCTCATGCGGTGCTATTAAAGAACAATAACACTGTTTGAAATTTCTGTCAAGCACTAAACCCAGATTGTTCTGCTTGAATCTAATTCCTTAATTGCTGAAAACACAATGGATGTCTGAGCCCATTGGTGCATTCAACCTTGAAAGCCCTCAAACATCACTTCCTTTGCTGAATTTAAAAAACATCCGCTGTGTTGTGCTGCTTTTTCTCAAAAAAGAAAAAGAAAGAAAAAAAAAAACACACCAGTAACTGAAGATAAATACAACATCAAAATATGTCAGGGTTTCCTGCAGTATTTTGTGGGAGATGTGGGCAACCTCCACTAACATCATAACTAAATTACCACCTTGCGGTTGTATCCCTCCACCAACCAGCCAAGTTGCAGGAAATGTGGTCACAATCTCTCCTTCCTCAGTCACATTGTTGAATAATGGTAAAAAAGTGTTGTAGCAGAACATTATGATGTCACAGTAAAGTTGGAAAAATGTCTTAACTTCATCATTTTATCCTATTAGACATTTGTGTTAAATTGTGTCATGATTAGTTTATTTGTGTGTCTGAATATGTGAGTAATGGCCAAAGACATGGTTTGTAAGGTCACAGTGACCGTTGACCTTCAACCACCAAATTCTAATCAGTTCATCCTTGAGTCCAAGTGAACGCCTGTACCAATTTTGAAGAAATTCCCTCAAGGTGTTACTGAGATATCACATTTAAGAGAATGGGACAGAAAGCCCAAAAAGATAATGCCTCCAGCACTGAGGCATAAAAATTTATCATTTTATTCAATTTTAATCAAATAAAACATTAACGTTTGGGAGGCAGTAACAGAGGGCTTATAGTATTAAACAGAGCAAACATGGCAACATTAGAGATACACCTTTATACAGAGATCAACACAGTCAAGATCTAGGTAGTTTAGGTTATAGGATACTTTATTTGTACTCCTAGGTACAATAAATTATCAGCTTTCTTCCTACCTCCGCTAAACAATTTCCTGCAGGAAATCCTAGAGATGAGGGAATACTACCAAAGAACATTCAAAGCTCTGTAAGCAATATTTCTACTGCATATTAACAATGGACCAATACTGACTGACAAACACACAAACTCTGCACTCTGTAGACCACACACACCAAAGATGACAATTCACCATGCGCAATAATTTAACACACCATCTATACAATATCACTTCTCTGCTGCTATTCTTTTGTTTTTTGTTATATTTAAATATTTAATTTTACATATAGATTAGATAGATAGATTTATTTATAGTTGATAATAATAAAAACAGTTAATAATAAATAAACAATAATAATTAGATTAGTCTGCATCCTTTGGCTGAGGTGTTGTATAGCCTGATGGCAGCTGGAGCAAAGGATCTCCTGAACCTCTCTGTTCTGCAGCGCAGTGAGATGAGACGTTTGCTGCGGCTGTAGCCACAATCTCCTGCCACAATGTTGTGGAGAGGATGGTTGGTATTGTCCAAGATGGCCTCCATCTTACATTGCATGCATCTCTCCACAACAGTCCTGAGTGAGTTTTTATATTATATTATATTATATTATATTTTCTAAGTACTTGATATTGTCATTTTGCAATTTTTCTTTCTTTGTACTGTCACTTTGCTGCTGTAACACAGCAAATTTCCCCACTGTGGGACTAATAAAGGAATATCTTATCTTATCATAATTATCACACGACTCTGCAGCTCTCCTTGGCTCTATGGAGTTTTTTTAGCATCAGTTGATGTTTTGGTTTGATGGTTTGTAACTTTACTGATTTTGGTCACTCTCAAACAGCAGCAGCTGTGCAAAAAAGCTATAAAAGAAATAAAAAAAAACCCCTGTAGAGTTCCTGTCCAGCACCAAAGAGCAGAGCTGGAGAACACAGTGTGGCATTTAGCAGCAAGAGCGAGATATTTTCCTCAGGAGTTGATGACGAGCACAACAAAGCTGACAGGAAGGTAGATATTGGACTGACATTTGGCACAAACACAACTGCAAATGTTGCTGCATATCTGTAGGCAACTGTTTGCAAACAAGTTCACAATGTCAACTTAAAAGGTGATAATTTATATATATATGTGTGTGTGTGTGTGTGTTTCTGCCGCTCCCAAGTGGTAAATAAATATATCTGTTATTTTAGGTTTAGAGGATTAATTCAGGTTTATTATGACTTGGGTTTTGTTTTTGCAACTTTACCTTTTGTAACATTGAACTCACAAAAGTAACTACTGAAATCTGGACACATGGCAACAAAAAGTCCAACACAAAAAGCAATCTGAACGGTCAGACAAGAGATACGTTGTCTATAAGTAAATAGCTTAGCCAGATTATTTTACCATGTAAAACTTAAAGTGAACACACCTGAAATGTTGGTAATAATCCCTCACAGCACAGAAAAAATACAACTACACCAAGTACAGCAGGTCAAAATTGAAGCAGCATGTAAAACTGTAAAGTGCGTGCATGCGTGCGTGCTTTGTTCACAACCTGTCTTCTTGCCCTGTCTGACTTCTTTTCCCTTTTCTCAGCAATTACTCTGGTGAGTTCAATGGTATTTTTATAGATAGGATGGCAAAAGCTACTTAAATAGACCCAAGTTGTAATAAACCAAAATTATTCTTTAACAATGGCATTATCCTGCCATGCAGTGAGACCGGTAGTGACACACACTGGTGTCAGTATTCCATATTGGGCGCTGGGAGCAGTGTAACATTACTATGTATTTCATTTGACTGAAATAAAGTGCGACACCAAAGAAGCAGTAGAGAGCCGAGTTTCTGCTGCAGGCTGGGATGTGTCAGCCTGATGCCTGCTATGTTCTTGATCCATGTAAGACCATAAAAACCAGCACAGTTTTCCATAAACAAAGTACACTTTACATTAACCAAACACACACACACACACACACACACATACCAATCCACTTCATTCATTCATTTCCATGTCTTCTTCATTCATTCATTCTTCTGAACCGTCAATTTTGCTTTATCCCTCTTCTTTCCTCCTTCTATGAGCCATTCTTTCCTCTCTCACTTTGATTCCTCTTATCTATCTTAACTCCTTTATCCTTCCCATCTGTCTGTTATACCTTTCCTCTCATCCCTGCTTCTGTATCCTTATATTTTCTCCATTCATGTATCCTTCTATCCTTTTTCTTCCATCCTTGCTTCCTTTCTTTTTCCTTTCCCACATCAATCATTTATTCCCTCATTTCCTCCATTACATCATCACTCCATCTTTCCCTCTCCTCCCTGCCTCACACTTAGCACTTAAACCTACTGTAGTTTCCACATGTCAAGCCACTCTGCCGTCCCTCAAGTGCAACAGGAAAAGAAGCGAACCAGAGTGAGACAGAAAGAGGGAGGTCAGCCAATTCCTCCACTGATTACCATACAGCTTACTTATTTGCCGTAGTCTAAAATTAGGCATGTTTCCAACGAGGAATTTTGCATGATAATGGGAACAAAATAACTGAACTAATTTCTGCAGTGAAAGTGCAGTGATTTGTTTGGTCTGCATAGAAAATGGAAGGCAAAAAAGTTTCATTCTCGTTGTAGGAGTAGGTAGAGAAATCCATCTAGTGACATCCATACAATAAAAATGTTCATTTCTGAAGACTGGTCATTTTGAAATATCACTAGACCATGTTACAGCATGTAGTTACAGCAGTTTCACAAAATTACAATTCTCAAAACATCCGTGAAATGCTAGATTATGTGATTTTATACAGCCATTGTCTACTACTTGACTGTTTGGTAAGCCCTGCTTGCCTTAGTTACTGTTGCTATGCATGTGAAGTTTCAGTTCCCCTGTGGCACAAATGTAGTTTCATCATTTTTGTAACACTGGTCCTTGATTTGATCTACCTCTCCGGGTGGCTGCCGATGTTGCCAGCTGGAAAAAATGACTGTCATTGGCAGATTTTATCAGCTGTAGCTAGCTGCCTAATTAAGCTAATGTTAGCCAGCTGACTCATTTCATCCTGTACAAGGTAAATATGTTTGAAAGCTAAATAAACTGAAAAACACTGAGGCTTAATCTGACAGCTTCCTCATCAGTTGACCATACATGTAGGAGACATGGAGATAGCATTGCAAGTAAGATGTTAGACAATGTAAAATCACACTATTAATGTTATAAAAGAAAAGACTTTTAGGATGAAGACGAACAAGTATGTATGTCTGGCAAACGTAATGCTTTCAGGGATGTTAACCTCCCCAAATTAAATAAAGAGCAGGACATAGATGCTAACGTTAGCCAAAACCCTGATAGCATCCATTCCACACAGTAAGCAATTGCTACTTGAACAGGGTTGGTAATGAATGGGACTTTTTCAAACCTGTCACCTGACAAGATAACATTATGAGTTAGTGATATGTTTCTTGGCCTTAGAAATACTGATTACGGTTACGGTTACTACTGTAGGAAGAAGGTAACATAGTGTATACCTTCCTGTATGGAGGGGGCCAGCAGCATTTGCTTGTAGTAAGAGTAGTAGAGTCCACACTCTGTTCGAAAGGAAATCTCCCGCTCCACTTCCTGAAAGCAAAAAGGGGAATTTGGTTATATGAAACTTCTGTTCTCGTCAATATGGAAAACAGAGATCTTGGCAAGATATGACAGAAACTCAGAGGACAGAGACAAAGCAGCTAAGACACTTATAATCCTCAACAGTAACAATAAGACACGTAACACAGTGTGTGTGTGTGTGTGTGTGTGTGTGTGTGTGTGTGTGTGTGTGTAGGATGTCTTCCCAAGAGATTTCTGCCTTGCTACGCATGATTACTGTTCCAGTGGGGGGTAAAAAGAGAGAGCAAACAGTGGACAACAGGCTGCAGAATATTCACATCACATTCAGTTTGTTAATAGTTTTTAAAGCTGTGCCTAACTAAAAAGAAACTGTTTTACTATAGTGATAGATTTCTTTTGGTTGTGTGATTTAACTAAAAGTCTGTCAAATTGTTTCTCCAGGATTATTGTCCCTCCACAGATGAATGCGGTCATTCCCATGGACCTTGAAATCGGCTTATTAAAAACCAAAGCATATTTCTGAGTATTATTATGATGCCATTCATGTGATCCTTTTTCCAGTAATCACGTATGATAAAACACTCATCCCTCGAAAAGACCATATAAAAAAGACCTAGAAAAACAACTAATGGACATAAAATTGATAGAACATTGATGTGGTGACTAAATGACTAAAAAAGGAACAGCCCCTGCATTTTCCCATTTGCATTACAACCAAAGCCATTATGCTGGAAAATACACAAATCCACCATGAAGTGACATTCCAATAGAATTTGCATGTAAAATGTTCCCCAAAATGTCACTTTGTAGCCTGTAGCCCCACCCCTACCCTAAATGAAGAGGAACTGATGGCTGAATGTTATTAGCCTGGCTATTTAATGTCGGTCCTTGGTGTCCTGCAGATCATCATACCCAGTCACCTCACAGCAGATGTGGTCAATTACTAAAGTGATAAGAGTGCCACAGGAATGAGTCCTAAAATACGGTAATTAGGTAACATTTTAGCACCTCTGGTTCTTGTTTTTTTAAATAGTTTTCTGGTTAGATGACTGAAATAAGGTCTGTGGTTAACACAAGCTCAAGATATTTTCATGTTTTATTCTACAACATAAAATTCATCAGTAAATACCCCAGTCCTGATTTCTTTAAGCTTATATGTCTCTTAAAAAAGGCTGGTTGCTAACAAGTGGTTGAATGGGACTACAGAGGTTTTTGGGGACTTTAAATGTAATCATGCCAAATACACCAATTTACTCACCAGTCCACCTTTATAGCCTCACTGTGTTTCTACTCACGCTTTTGTAAACTATTACTAGAGGAGAGGCTTTTGTAGACGAGGTAAGAGCTAAATCAAATTGAAGTTTACTGGTGGTGACGTTGAAGTCATGTGACCTTGGTGTAGTTTGCTGTAACCAAACATTAGCTTTTTACTTCTGGTGATTGTATATAGGTTTCGAAAATCATAAAAGTGATGTTGATCAGTGAAGATTATCCTGCTGAACAAAACGTGTTAGTTATTATTATCATTTCCTGTGGTAATCCAAAAGCAAATGTAAAAATCCCATTGGCTTTTTGTGGAAGGAACCAGGGTGACATGGTTTGAGTGAGACAGACATCAGTCCTAATATTTTACACACCTCTGTACAAGATGTACAAATGCAAGAACAAGACTGAGACAGTACTGAGAGTGAAAACAATGTTAAGAGGAGTTTTCACCCCAAGGATCCTCCACAGCCACATGGTCCAGCCACATAGGTGTTCACTTAACCTACTTAATTACTTACTTAAATCTTCCCAGGACAAGGGGATTGAGTGTGTACAGACTTGTCCTTAACTCTCCCTGACAGTCCGATTCATTTTGTAGCACCTGCATTAGGTTGGAAAATGAACACACTCTAAATCTAGTGACTTCAGCAAACCCCCAGCATAGCTCCACCTACATTCTCATACTATTTGAACACATAAATACCAGGGGCATTTCTAGGACCTGACAAGGTTTGGGGCTAAGCCCAGACAGTCTGGGCCTGAGGTCAGGGTCCGTGCATGTGTAGGGTGCATGCAAATTTTTTTTTTTCCAGATGTTATTTTTAGTGCTCCTTTGTAACAAATGAGAACCTTACACCTCTTGCACTTAACTTGATTGATGTTTGGACTGGTCATATTAGTCTGTTAATAGTATGTAGGCTTTTGGCCAGTTGTGCATCAAAAGCTCTTTGAAAAATGAGCAGATGAAGGAGTCCAGCTACAGCATCACCATTTCAAAATCATCCATACAGTACTGTGGTGAATTTCAGAACTGTTATTTGATTTACTACATTTCTTGGCCCACTACATTGTAGGAAGGATGACTTTGTGTCAGTGTGTGGACCAAAGGTAAAAATTACAGATGTTTAATATTTAGAGCAAGTTATATAACAATTAAGCCCTTCACACTACACTGAAACATGACAGCTGTGGCAGCAGTCTGCTGCCTTGTTCCTGCTGTCTGGATGAGAGAGGAAGCAGCTCCCTAACCCGACTCCTCAGCAAAAGGCAGCTGCTTGGTGTGAGGGAATTTCCTAATTTGTCCACCGTGAGTGACTGACTCAGGGTGAAAAGTCAGGGTGAGGCTCTAGGTCAGCGCCACAGCTACCGCGTTAAATCTTACAGGAGGTGAACCTCCAGACACAGCTGTTTTCTGTTGATATTGCTGGTACCCCGATTGATAACAGAAGACCTTGGATGGTCAGTAACAAGTGGCTTGGTGTTCTGAGATCAGCACCTGGGTGTGTGTAAATCATGTTTCCTTGTTTAATGTTAATGGACCAATAGTTTATTTACACATCCCTCCTCTCCATCTTCTTTCCATATTTGACCGAATATGGATTGTATGCTACCTACAGTAACCTTTCAAAGTGCATAAAGGCTGACCACAGGGGTCCCTGCTTCAGAATTGAGATGAGATCATGCACAGTCTGTATTGATGATTCCTCCTTTCTCCTCGATCAAGCTTAAATAAACATCCTCAGTATAAGACATCCTGGACTCCAGTGCTCTTTTTTCACCAAAATACCTCTACCACCAATGATTAGATTTCTCCCTAACCCTTGGTCCCAGAACCAAACCCCATTTTTCATCTCTATCTACACTTATGGGAACAATACAGTGTGTGGGTGGTGCAGACACAGTTATAGCCAAACACACTTAACATCACAACTTCTGGACTTGCTGGACTTCATGTCTGATTTCACATCTGCAGTAGTCCCAATAAAGAAGCATAAGTTAAGGTGAAACTTTAAGAGGCTACTACATCATGTTTGGCTTTTTCACGTGTGTTGATGGCAGAACTATCACATCTGCCAGCTGTTAAATCCATGTTTATGTATATCATAAACTCCTAAATATAAGTTGTGTCTGAATTCACTCAATCGATCGCTCAGCCACAACCATATATAACAGAGAGTCAGTAGTTTGAGTGAGCAGTAAATTGTGATTTTGGAAACTTATCTTCAATGCGCATGATCAGAGAGTTAGATTGTTGCACATCTGTAAATGTATAAACCATCTGTGCAAAATGTGATGGATTGCATTGTGGGACTGTCCATGCAATGGATAGGCTACTACTTTTTCATTCCATGGGCCTTTTCCCAGCAGACATTTCAGGAAGGACACAGGTGTCACTGATAACATAAAGGATGGCTCTTAATGTGGCTGGAGATTAAGTTCTCCAGTAAAAACGTCAGAATGCACCATCAGCAGATATCCCTGTAGTTAGGGTTTGTTTAACTAACATTAGTCAATAAACCAGCGGTTCTCAAATCCAGGGGCACTGCTGCTACTAGGATCTTTGTTTATACCTTACCCTCTGTTGTTACTCCTGCTGTATGCTGCAAATAACACTTTTCTAACTGAGCAGACAATGCACTTAACATTTGCCACTCATTCATCCCTCAACACACACTCAACTCAATAAAAGGCGCTGGGCCAGCCTTTCAGCAGAAATTTGGGGTTTAGTGTCTTGCTCAAGGACAATGTGACATGTGAGCAGGACAAGAAGAAGCTGGGGATCAAACAACCAACCCTGCAATTACTCAACATCCCAGATCACGAGGCTCTGACAAGTGACATGTCTAGATGGATGTCTGCTTGACAAAAAAGCAGACATTAAACACTTTGGTTCATGTAATAATTCTGCAAAAGTGTAGGCATAGATGAATAAATGTGGTTTATTCTAGAATGAATATGATTTATGATTAATTCCCGTTTAATAAAAAAAACTTTCCATTTCAGCTACAGCGAGTAAGAGCTTGTGTGTGATGTGCTCGGTTAATTTAAGGCTCAAATAAAAACAGTGTCAATAATACAGGAAATAACTCCTACCATGAGCTGAGAGAACCACAGCAGATTCTCGTGTATGGCGTTAACACACCAGGCCTGAGTCAGTGCCAGCAGCCCAGCCAGGAGCAAACCTGCGGCCATGGAAACACACCGTCGCCAAGACCACCAGGATGGAATGTCTGACCCGGAACAAGTACCTGATCCTCCACACAGAGAAACGTTCCCTCTGCCCTCCTCCTGCGCGGCATTTGATCTCGCTGCCCCCCACATCAAGTCACTGCTATCATCTTGTGAAAAGCCCAAATTAGTTTCTAGCTTGTTCAGCTTGACTCTCTTACGAAGCTCCATTGCCTGAGAAGACGGAGATTATCAATAAATTCTTGGATCCTTTGATGAGCTGAATCCAGGTAGATAAACAGCATGCTTCTGGCTTCAGCTATAGAACTGATCCAAATCCATTACAGTAATAAATGTAAATGCGGTGTGTTTTTCTTTTCTTGAAGTCAGTCCAAATAAATTAGCTTTTTAATCGCTTCAAGTTCCTTGCCAAAGGAAATATGCAAAAGCTTTCTCCAAGGGAATGAGCAGCTAGTTTCCTTCCCAATCCTTCTTTTGAGTTTGCCCGAGGCAAAACAAGCCTTGGCTTTTCACCAAGAACTTTGATGAGATGGCTAATCCTCAGTTTAAATTAAGGTCGAAGAGAATAAGCCTAGTTAACAAGTTCACACATTGCTCATTACCCTGAAAGCTAGTTCACTTCACCGAAGGCACCAGTCCTCTTCTCTCTTCTTCTCTCCGTTATCATTCCCTTTTTATGGTTCTTTGAATAACTCCTGTCTCTCTGATGTGGTGCTTGAAGAATCCAAGGGTTGGTCCAGCATTGGCTTTACTTCGTCTCTCCTCTACTTTATGTCTTCCAGAGCCTAAACATGGACGACCTCCGCCTCCCCTGAACTCCAACAGAGACTTCAAGACAAAAAGCAGCTACTATGCAGGAAGACAAAAGCAAAGTAAAGGCTGAGCTATAGTAAGTCTGCAAACAACAGGATAGGTTGCAGATAAGTGGAGCAGCCAGGGGGAGGGAAAGAAAAGAGAGTTGACTACTGGTGACCTCTTGTCTATAAAAATACGCATGCACGCAGGAAAAGAATAAGATGGATGGGGGTGGGGAGCAGTGAGGGGAACATGTTGGAACATCATTCGGAAAATGCGGGGAACAGTTGTCAGAGGGTTCGTGGATTTGGAACTAGTTTCAAGCTGTGAGCACATGTCTGAAATAAACCCCGCTGGGCACTGGGACCAACATGGACATGACTTCACACCTGATGAATTCAAGAGGCCAGATTAAGCCAGCTGTCTGACTGCATACGTAGAAGAAGTGATAATAAGCATTGTAAATAGTGTGTGTAAAAGAGAGACATAGCAAAAGAGCAAGAAGAACTTGTTAATAAGCTCTCCAGACCCATTAACCTCAACCTCAACACTGCTACCACATTCCCTCAACAACATGGAGTGAGGAAACCACTTGTGATCATTAATAGGCTAAGTATAAACTATATGGCTGGACCATGTATGGGTGTTTGCAGGGTGCGATTTGTGAAAGAATTTTCTTCCCAGACTGACCATGTGCCATTTCCTTTCCTCATGCCGAAAAATGAGGGATGTGATCATACACAACAAAACATAAGGTTTAAAATGCTAATTTAACATGCCACAGTTAAATCCACCCTTTCAGTACCATGGATAGCGCCACTCAGCCAGGCGTGCCAAAACACTTATTCATAAATGACAATATTTAATAGAAAGAGATCTCTAAACGCAATAGCACAACATACTGTCAACATAAAAGTAAATAGGCTACTGTCACATGACCCCGAGCGATGACATATAGCGCTGATTTTATTGTTGTTTGCACCACACACTGTTCCATAGTCAGACTGGAATCCTGGTGGGTCGACACATCATTGGGCTCGTCAAAAACAAAAAAAGAGAGATGATACGCTTACTGCAGCACGTCAACACAGCCCTGTTAAGGAACAAAGGCTGAAACACTAGAGGGCTTTTATTTTGAAACCATTACAGAGAGTGTTGAAATAACAGGGCAAACAGGAGCGGTTCAAAACGAGGCATCATACTAAAATACTGATATGACCACTTTTACATAACAAACAGAGGGAATCAGAAATAGAGACCAGCCTCTAATACATGTCTGCCCCAAAAAAAAACCCTGTTTCCTGCTGCAGTTGAGGTAACTAAAAGCCCCAGTCACTATTTGACTAAATATAGTAAGAACTGTTGAAAACTGTTTTGGATACGCTGTAAACACCCAATGATGACAAGATAGAAACGGCAAATCAATAAATGTTCACGCTCAGTCATTTTGAAAGAACAGCAGCCAACATTCGGCCGGCTAATGGTGTAACTTGATCACTCACTCACTCACTCAGTCACGGACATTCGCTGATGTAGCGCTGGACCATGGCCAGTGCAGCCAAACATGGTGCCCTTTCTGTTAAACGGCAGCTTCTCCACTGACTGCCAACACCCCGATACGATCAGTCATGCAGGGTCAGGTCAGGCAGCAACAACCGCAAAGTAGCAATACCAAGCAGGAGGGACTTCAAAACTCACAAATTGCTTTCCAGCGTGTCTCATGGCTCTTTCCATCCTGCTTGACCAAGACACACTTTAGAGAGCATGTGTGTGAGAGAGTGAGCAGAAGAGTAAAAGTGAGAGACAGAGAGAGAGAGAGAGAGAGAGACAGTGGGTCTCTAAGGACAGGAAATTAAATACATCACGTCACTGGCTGAGGAAGAAACAGCAAGTAGTTCACTGACAGCGGGGAGTTCAAGCCATCAGCTGGCACGGCCACAAGCATCTGAATAGTGTGTTGCTGCGGCTCGGAAAAGTGCGTGTGTGTTTTTTTCTGGACAATGTAGCATGTGGAATCAGAGTTAGGATTCAAAATCTGAAAATAGTACTGCTATTGTATAGAAGTACAAAACAAAACACACAGAAACCCCTGCCTAGTGTTGTCATTAACCTGTATTAAGGTTTATTATGTCAGACAACTTTGCAGTCTTAGAAAAGTGTTTTGATCAACATCTCAGTGCAGCAGCGCAGGAATTACTGTTTGTCTTGTTGAGAGTTAGTAATTCAACTAGCTTGTGATTGTTATTTTATGTTAATTTAGTTGTCTGATAACAGAGATGGAAATTTATGTGAATGATAACTAAATGATGAGTTCAGCTGTATTAAAACACATCATTAGTAATTACAAAGAGCAGGAGAAACTCAGCAGAAATTTTACCAGGGGTTCAGAATGAAAACAGCTCTGCATTAAAAAAAAAAAAAAAAAAAAAAAAAAAAAAAAAAACACAGCCACATACACAATGAGCTGCGTTGATGGGGACATGGTTGTTTCAGGTACCAGTGAGATGATGAATTCCAATAAAGACAGATCTCCATGCATCTTCCACAGGAAAAAAGGACTAATTCACAGCGTTTAATTGTGCAAACAAAAATCCAATTCTCTGAGTCCAGTTTGAGGGTATCACTTCAACAATCTCTATCCTCTGTCTGTACAATTACAAGATAAACAGAACAAATATGCCATTCACATTAGAAAAATTAACCGGAAAAAATGCATTTGCACAAGTTTGACTGGCAAACACAGCAAGAGGAAAGGTTGATCTGAATCTTTACTTTTCTGACAGTTGATCCTGCAATTTGTTATTGGAGCCTTTAGTGTCGACAACCCTGCTGTGCCATTGCAGGGGCGTCATTGAAAAGAATGGAGGGAGCTGTGCTAATGTCTGTCTGAGCACAGCCTAAGGCCACACCATTACATTTTAGTTTTAAAACGCATTACTTTTGCTACGTTTACGTGGTGTCCACACGCTTTACTGAGAATTTGGCTGCATTAAAATACTGTGTATGTGAACACAGAGAGTAGGAGAGAAAGTTTGAAAACTCTGGGGTTGCGTTGTAGTCTGGAGGCTCAAAAACTGAGAGCGTTGGAAACGATGATGTAAACACCCAAGGCCGCTGATTGGGTTTTACCAGTGATGAATGCAACATGTATAACGAATTACAAGCATTGCTGACCTTGTTGTTTTTGCCAGCAGCTGTTGTTCAGTTAAATTCTGCATTTTAACGCTACCATTGCCTTTGCTGTTCCTCATTAATATCATTTTCTGCAACTATCCAACTGCAGAGTCGACAATCTGCTTCCTCTTTACGCTGGCACACACATTTCCAGTGTACATGAATGGTCATGTGATATGCATTTTCAGGGGTGATAGTATGGACGGAATTAATCTCTGATACAGAGCTAAAAAGCTACTCTACTTTTTGTTTTAAAATGAAATATAGCGGTATGGACATAGCTTAAGAGCCAGATTGTGCAAAAACAACTGCATTGTCCAACCATGTTGGAAAATGTGTTTATACACAATGTGTGTTTATACCTGGCATGATTGACCGCACTGTAAGATGGAGCGAGAAGGGAGACTTGTTACCATTTAAATAGGGGGGATAATGCCAACACATTTTCAGACAGTCTCTCCTGGGAGACATGCACTCTTTTTGCCATAAATGGTTGTGTAACACAAGAAAAAGAGAGCTTGAGAAAGAAGTTCAAACCCAGCTTACATTCTCACCTCCACATACCTGACCAAGTACTGGAAGAGGTGGGTCTGAATGTTGGACTGTCAGTTTCAGAAAGCTACATGAATTGTCAGACACAGCCCCCTAAAAAGCTGTGGTGAGGGGGTTTCCAAAGCTGTTCCACCGTCCAACATGCAGCTCTGATTGGGTGTACTGCTGCCTTAACCAGGCTGTCTGTCCAACTCCTGACAAGAGGCTGGCTGTGATGCATGTTTTTGTTGTTTGCTGACCAAAAGAGATTGTAAGAGATTTGAAGTAAGAGTTTTGTTATTGTGTGGGCTTTTTAGTGTTGACGAAAGCAGTCTGAATGTGCAAGTGTGGACACATGTTGCCGTTACTTGTAAAGAGCATTTTCACATTGAGGCAGCTCTGTGTGATCATAGCCTTAGAAAGAGTCACTGATAGCATTAACAGCAGGAAACACTTCTCACACACACACGCGCACACACACACACACACACACACACACACACACACACACACACACACACACACACACACACACACACACACACACACACACACACACACACACACACACACACACACACACACACACACACACACACACACACGTGTTCAATGTGTGATGATGTCAGCCAGGAGCCCTGTTATGTGGGAACATTTTGGGGAAATGTTCACCAGTAAAGTGACCTGCATTTTTAATACATGAAAGCATCTGCCTGCCTCTACCCTTCACATACACACATGAGCAGAAACAAGACAGCACAGGACCACAATCTGTGTCCCTGTGGACTCCGCTCAATTAACTGGATGTGCTGCTTTGTCTCCCTGTGACAAAAACTCACAAATTACCCTGTGCAGATTGTCTCGATGTGGGTCAAGACGCACTGTTCATTTGCATGAGAAACAGATGAAGCACCTGGCTGGCACAGCAATACACCGCTGACGGATGAGACTAATTGTGAGTGGTAGGTTTTTTGGGGGTCTGTCTGTTCATTTGTTTTGTTTTATTCCTCACTCTCTCTTCTGTTCCACGCAAAAATTTAAGTCTGGTCTGCGATTAGAATAATGCTTCAAAATCTGAACCAATATGTACAGATGGCCCTCTGCTCTCAGGTACGGTTACTCTGTATTGGCAAAGACCAGCTCCCACCAAACTGAAAAACTTTCTAGCGATGAACTCAAAATCAACATAGTCAACATAGTTTTTGAACTTTAAGTATTTATGATTTATACACTCTAGGTAAATGTCTGTCATAGAGCTGTTTGACCATGGATTTATCATTTAATTCATAACAGCAAGAATAGTTCTGCTATGGTTAGGGGTGTGTACAGCAACTAACCCCAAGACTTGATACCAATCTAGATACATGATCCACGATCTGATACAAAAACAAAACAGATAAAATTGTAGCAGCAATAAAACACAAAATCAAAAAAATTGTAAAAACCACTCATGGCTTCAGTTATTGCCTCTGGGGAGTTGAGCGGCATTGTGTTTTGGCTCTACAACACTAGCTGTCGTCCGGATGGTTTTTTCCCTTCAGCAACCTCACCATCACTATCAGCGTTTGTTTTTGCTTTGTGCTGCCAACAGGCAAAGTTGGACATGGCTATGTGACTAGGGAACATAGCAAGCTAACTAACAGGAGAGGAGTGGGTTAGGTTGCGGTTGGTATTGATGTAGTCCCATCTCTGACTAGCAGTTGAAATTTACACTGCTAGAAATCCTCAGAACATTTTTGTCTGTCGGTTATAAAATCAGCATCTCATCTACATCCTTACTTTCGCACATTGACCATACACAGTCCAGCAGTATACTAGGTTTTGACCTAGTCTTGTTTAAACAAAAACTCATCCTATAATATTGTAACATCATCTGCAAACCACACAACATGAGACTAAAATGGGCCATACCAGAGTGACCTGCAATCCTTGCCTCAGTGGACTCAAAACACATGACTATTACTGCACCTCTAAATGTGGCAAACACAACACAAAGCAACAGTGTTCATTTACATTTTGGCCCCGTTATGACTATGACAGAGCAATCTGTTCTGCCATGTCAACCAGGTCAAAATCTGCTCTGTGCATCTCAGCCTGAACCAGAGTGTTGGTGAAGCTCTGCAAGAGGGATTTAAAAATGACATCATATCTGGCAGGGCACAATGTTCTGCTGCTGTACACTGATCAGACTCTAAAAAGGACTGTGCAACAACCAGTTGCCCCGGTGTTTCACGACTTCACATGGTTCTTTTAACGGGCTTGAAGAATCAATCCTCTGCAGTGCATGGAAAAACAATCATCCCATTTCAGGATGAAGTGTTTATGACGTGCTTGCAGGATATTTTAGGGGGAAAACTGGATGAGGGGAGAATGTCTGATCGGCATTTATATTGAAGCTACATTTCCTCTTGAGATAAGCAGAAAATGTGAGTGGAATTTTTTAGCTTTTTGAAGTTCAGACATTTTCCATCTGCAAATATCCACATCTGTGATGTTCTCGATGAGTTTTACACATGGATGTCAAAACTTACGATAACCTCCATACAAAAGTGTCAGACACATCAATCCGGCCATCTCTGCTGCTCCTTAACAAGAGCCTCATAAAAGAGATAAAAGAGACCATGTGTATCCAACATTCCCAGACCTTCTTCCTGGCCTGACACAAACCCAGTGGCAATACTTTGTGTTTAATTGTCATTGGGACATTCAGCCATTAAGTTTATAGTTCTTACTAAACCACTGAAACATCTGGATATGCATTATGGTACACAGTCAGTGGACAAACGGATTGGCAAGAGATCATCCCCATAAACATCTTTTATTGTGTACCATCATCTCTAGTAAACAGGAACACTAATTCACTCCATTCTTGTATAATGAGAAACTCACAAAACCCCCGTCAAAAAATCTGCCAGTTTAAATATGCCTTACCTGTGTCATAATGCCACCCCAGTGTGCAGTTTCAGATTACATGCTGGCATTCAGGGTCTGTCCAACATCCCAACCCCCCACCGCCCCCTTCTGTATATGTACCTTTCATACAGAACAACGAGACAGAATAAAGGTGCAACTTTGACTTGTTATCATAGGAAAAGCGCAGGTGTACCTAATAACATGCATCTGTTCTATTAAAGTGTCCCTGCGTTAGCAAAATAATTACCTGACATAAACATTGTAACAGTGAAGGGAACTTTACCTTGATGTTGGAGAACCACAGGTCGTTCTCGTGTAGTGTGGCCACGTAGATGCAGCACAGCAGGCCAAGACCAACAGACACGGACCAGCCGACAGATGTCCAGACTATAGCCCCCCACGACCAATCACCTGCAGGAACGTAAACACATCATTAAGTTGTTGCGATCAAGTGAAATTTTAATGACTTCTTTTGTACAGCAAATATTTTTGATTTGTCATACCAGACATACCATTGTCATTAAAAACAATTATGATGGCAGCATTTTATTAAAGTCCTGCAGTAAGCCAGTCCACTGAGTCCATTTCAACACATAAACCTAATTGTAATGGAACTATTATTAATGCTATTTGTTACACCTGAGACTTTTGTTCAGTGGATATTAGTGAAATACAGATTATTCATATCATATAAATAACTTTAATTTCAATAACCTAAATTTAAATCTGTGAAATTGTGGAAAAAAAGCTCAGATTTTTTATTCATTATTCATCACATCCTCCAAGAATGCAACACATCCAAAACGTGACTGCATATGCAGAGGGCACAAAAGGTGTCAGAGTGCAGGCTTTAAGCCGCAGAGTGAGTTATGTAAATGTGGCATTTCACTTAAACCCCACTACGAACATTCCTTCCCATTCTGCACCCACAGCTGGTCAGAGGTCAGGGTCAGACACAGAACATTGACCCTGGAGCTGGATCTGACCAAAGACACTGGATGGCTGCCAGCCATGCTCACCCCCCCATAAGAGGGCATTTTCTGCAGCCACTGGGCCATTCCGCTTCTGCTACCGCTGCCATGTATGAGAATCAGCTGGGTGGGAGGATGGCTCACTCACCATGCAACATCTTCTCTGGGTGATGATCGGTGCAACAGTTGGACTGCTGGGACTGAAACTCTGCACCAAGAGGAGGGTGCTCCTTCCCCTTGCTGCCCTTCCTCTGACGCAGGGCTGTCATGTTGAAACACTGCAAACCAGACAGGGGCAGTGTGTCTGATTAGACACACAGATATGACGGAGGCACCAAGTGGAGACACACGTACACACACACACACACACACACACATATATATATATATATATATATATATATATATATATATATCCTTAACACACAAAACAGCGTGTGCGCTGCTGCAATCTGAGCCAAAGCAAACAACGACGTGCACCACTGTTTGTTTTCCTTCACTGTCTGCAGCCTGTCGCTCAGTCAAACACTGATAGATGGGGTGGACGGGCCTGCTCACAGCGGCGTTTCCAGGTCACGCTGCTGCCATAGTAAACGTGAAACATCAGATCCCCGTCTGTCAAAACCGACAGCACCCGGATCTCCTGCAAACTACATTAATCCTACCGTATTGTAACCGGGTACATAAACATTACAGCAAATGTACAAGTCCCTCCTGAAACATCGGAGAGGACATTAACCTCAGTGGTGATGCGAATGGTGAGATACGGGATGCGATAAAGTACGATCAGATGATACTACTATTGGGTAGCGCGAATACACTACTACACCATTAATATAATCAATGTGCATTTTACATAAAGGCGCGCTCCCGTTATGGACGCCAGATTTTCCTTGTCTTGACGGCAACAAAGACTTGAGCCAACGATACATTAGTAAGCCTCACCCTCCTCTACAGAAGCGGCTGGTAGGATGGTCCGACAGCTCTCCTCTCTACCTCCCTCTCTTTCTCTCTCTCTTTCTCTACGCCTCTCTATCTCCCTCGCTCTTTCATTTTTCTCTCATCTTTTTTTTTCCGCTCCCGTTAAAATTCATCGGTCAGCTCCTTACCGCACTGGGTTAAACCACGGAACAATACCGGAACACAGTAGAGCCCGCCTTCAAAATAAAAGCGTATGGATATCACTTTTTTTTTTGCAAAAGGCAGGAGTTGCAAGTTGTAAGACGTGTGCTGGGGGAGACAGAAATTATGTCTCTGGACACCAGGCTCATTTCTGTGCACAATACCGAAAATAATGCACTTAAAATAAAAAAAAAGGTACACCCCTTTCAGTCATAATCCTGGTCTACTTTGAAAGGTAAGCCCTCATTTTACAACCATAAACACACAATTAGTAGAGATACTGAAAGTTAGGAGGCATAAGCATGATAGAAAGGTTTAGTTTAGTTTTATTTAGTGCCACAATCAACCTGATCAACTATGTGCAAAGTAGGTGCCACACCAGGTATTGACTAATTTTCTGTTCCACGACCCCCCCCCCCCAAAAAAAAAGAAAGAAAAAGAAAAAGCACATCTGTAGCCCAAGTCAGTTCAGTACCTAATAAATGTCTTCTTTTTGTTTCTTTTTTTTTTTAAATAAAACTGCATATTTTAAAGTGGCCTTTTATTGTGATCAGCCCAAGGCACACCTGGGCAATAATTATGCAGTGCAATCAGCATATTGATATGCCACACCTGTGAGGTGGATGGATTACATTGGCAAAGGAGAAATACTCACAGACACGAATTTAAACACATTTTATACAGTAAGATCTTTAATGTAAACTCATTAAAATGGGAGCAAAAACAGAAGTGTTAGAGTAGTGCTAAGTAAAAGGCTTTTGTTTCTATGTTGCAGATGGCTATCAAACATATCCATTATCTATCACTTGTTACGTTCAATGCTATTTATCAACTCATGAAAAGCAGTTCATAGAGATTTCTGTCCTCATTTCTGAATTGAAGTGTAGGTATTTTTTTACTTTCTGTATGTATTTTTGTAGGTGTATGGGTCATTGATGAAGGTATCCTCATGTTGAAAGCAGCAGGTGGCGCTGAATCACCTTGAGGATCTGCTGTTGTCTCCCTTCCTGACTGTTTTGATCTATAGGAGGACCTTATCCTGGTTATGGAAAGACCAGTCCAATCTCTTCATGTAAAACAAAACCAAAGCAGGCCACCTGGAGGAAGATCAGGCTATGGGTACAGTAGGTAGGTTACGGATGAGTTACAGGCTGCAATCCCTGCTAGAGGGAGTTTAATGTAATTCATACACTGTGTTAACATCCACACTGCACGAAAACCAGGTCCTATAAACGAAAGTCATATGGACTCATAACGTGGTCATTTATTGGTATATTATGGCAATTGGCCAACATAGAGGTTAAATCACATGAAGAGGTGTCAGTGCAAACTGCATTTAGTTATGTGAGATTTACCAAGCTTGAAAGACTGTCACATGTTAAAAATCAATTGATTTCATTGAACCCATGAGTCTTTGTGTTTTGGGCTGTTTTTTAATTCATCTCTTGAAAGAGAAATGAGACTGTTATAATCTTTCATGCCACAAGTGTTTAATCACATGGTTTTCATTTGGCTAAAAGAACTGAACTACACCCACTGAAAATCTCATTCATGCAATTATCCAAGCAGTTAATCATGTGGTAACAGTGCAGTGTATAAAATCATGCAGATACAGGTCAGGAGCTTCAGTTAATGATCACACCAAACAGCATAATGGAGAACAAAATGTGATCTCAGTGACTTTGACTGCATGATTGTTGGTGCTTGTTGTTCAGTCCCTATAGAGTTTACTTGAGAACAGGATCACTCAAACTGGACAGTTGAAGACCGGAGATATGTAGTCTGGTCTGATGAATCTGAATTTCTGCTGAGGCACACAGATGGTAGGATCAGAATTTGGCATCAACAACAGGAATCCATGGACCCAACCTGCCATGTGTCAACGGTCCAGGCTGCTGGTGGTGCAAACTGGTTTCATGAACAAGACAGTGACTTTCAGTGAACTTCAGTGACCTCCTCAGTCTTCACACCTGAATCCAGTAGAACAGCTTTGGGGTGTGGTAGAACAGGAGATTGGCAGGAGATTAGCAGGAGATCCATCTCAACATGGAGCAGAAACTCAAAGGAAAGTTTCTGACATTTTGTGGAATCAGTGACATGAAGAACTGAGGCTGTTTAAGAGCAAAGGGATGAACTAGCCAGTATTAGTATGGTGTTCCAAATAAAGTGCTCGCTGAGTGTATCACTTAAAGATGCTATTTGTACGTTTTCTCTGCCCCCAGTCGTGGTTTCTTGTCAGGAGCAGTTGGTGGTGATTTTCGTGACTTTGACAAGAGCTTCGGCCATTGTGGGGTTTGCAAGATAAGAGGTTATAGTGCACGCCACGTCTCCAGGGCATCTAGGCAGATAGGCTACAGTGAGTCATTATCTGAAAGTGACGAGATGGACCAGGGCTACCTGGTTAGCATGCTAACTTCAGCAGAGGAAAAGATGTGGAAGAGATGAGAGATAACATTGCTGGGGTTTTTTTTCCACCTGTGAAGACAGCTGTTGGTTAGTAAAGGAATGAAGTTTGATGTTGAACTTACAACATTTTTTCTAGACTGGTAAACAGCTGTTAATGCTAATTAGCTGTGTAGCAATGGCAAAACTTAACAAATAGCTCCTTTAACAGAATAGCTCAATATTTTTAGAAAGTACACTTATCCACTTTATTACAGAGAATTACATGAGAAAATTGATACAACACTCATGTTTTTTTCATTCAGGATAAACTGTCAGCAGCCAGTTAGCTTATGTTAGCATAAAGCCTGGAAACAGGGAGAAACAGCTCATCTGGCTTGTTGTGGAAGATGAACAAAATCCACCTCCCAGCATCTCTAAAGCTAAATAATTAACAACCTTTGTTATGACTCAGGAGACACAAGGGATATGGGAAGCAACATGAACTGAATGTAATCAGGCCTTTTCATGCCGTTTATTGTTCAGAAGTCAGTGATCAGTGAACCAACTTAAAATTCAAAATAAAAAAGTGCACAACCAAAGAAATGTAGCGAGCCAAATCAATGAAATAACAAAAGATTTCCTCCTAGCCTCTCCAGCACGCAGCTACCTTGCCGGGGAAATAAAACTTGAATGAAACACAATGTGGCTGTTGACTCTACACTTACCTAAAACCAAACACAAAGGAGGCAGCCACCCTTTTACCTACTGCTCTGAACAAGAATTTCCTGCATGTGGAGTTAAACTGAATGTGTGAAAGAAAATAGCCTAAAAATCTGTTTCCGGTCCCTAACCTGCTAACAGTTCACAGTACTGTTAACTAATTTAACATAAACAGCAGTGTCAAGTGTACAGCAAACGAATTAACATACAAAGAGAAATAAGATGGACCACATATTAATGTGCAAACTAAAATACAAAGGCTGTAACAATCTTGTTTATTTTATCCATTTAAAAACTGTAAAATCAACTCCTTGTGGTTTTAAAGGCTTATTAACAGGTTTATTTCCCCAGCACACAAACATGAGAGTGGTATCAATGTTTTCATGAAACTTTCAGCAAGAAAATTGATAAATTTATGTCCCAAAATGTCAAACTATTCCTTTAACATGCTGTCCAGTTAGTATGTGTATGGATTCTCTTGTCTGACTGTATGCTCACTCATCTGTTGTCCTGAGGCAGGTGATGGGAACAGCCAAAGAAATATCAAATGAGGAAAAACCCTCATTGAAACCAGAGCCAATTTCCTCCACTGCAAGGTGATTGATTTTGGTTGTATCTACCTTGTGAGATATCACTATTACTATTACTCCACTGATATGATATCTGGCTTCTCTTCCTGCTCTTCAGTCAGTTGCTCTTTGCCAAAGATAACATTGATGTTTAAGAAATTATTCTTTTTTTTTTTTTTTTTAATTTCTTTCTTTCTGTGTGGGGGAAAAATAGTAGGCTATATGACTCCTGCTAAGATGTTTCTGAAAAATATGGTGATTTAGCTCTGAACAGCATTTGCAAACATGCATTATTGATTTATTGCTATTGACCAAACACAGCAGGTAGGTAATGCACTTTAAAAGAAACACCAACAATCCTGCTATAATATTCAAAATTACTTCCAGGTGACAGAAGCCTCCGCAACGTGTGTTCAGAATACACATGTTGGCAGGTGTCGTCCCGACTGCCGTGAAAAAATTTCATTGGCTAATGTAAAAATGCATCATTATGCAGCAACAAAGGCGATCTGCGGGACTCAGCAGGAGTGAGTAATTATGGAACAGATACAGAGGGATTATTTTCTTAAATATTTATTTATTATATGTGGTGGAAATTACAGCATCATAAAAGGAGGAAATTGTCATGTGGTAACACTAGTGTCAGGCTGAGGAGCGTGGAAATGGTGTGCTGATACTTTCTGCTACAGAAGGAAACTGGATGATTATTTTAAGGGATAAAAGGGTTATGAAAAAAAAATTCTTCTCTCATGGTATCCACTGTATGTTGCAGACAGTTTTTCTTTCATGTGTTTTTCCAGGTTGAGATAACCATCAGTGAGATTTCTACCTTCACCTCTGTACAATGGAGGTGAATGCAATCAGCCACAGTCCTGAAAAATGCAATCTGAAAAAATTAAACAGCGCGTGTTTCTCCAGAAACCGTGCTCCTGGTTACTCGGGGCGACTCAGGGCTAATTTACTGACAGTTTTCCCCTGTGGAAACGGTTCACACTGCGGTCTGTGTATTATCCTTTAAATGTTCCTTTTTCTCTTTCTCTCACAAATATACACCACCATTAAAAACACAACCCAAACCACAGCACAAACAAATCAATTCAGTCAATCAAAAACATTCTCAAACTTGTACTGTCTTGACAAGTGCCCTTGAGACCGCAAACAGGTCAAGTGGGAGAGCGCGCAGGGCGTTCAGACGGAAAGGACGGGGTCTATGTGCACAACATGAAAGACCTGGAGATTATCAAAGAGATTTATGAAAATAAATTGGCTGGGCTCATGTGGGAAAGAAGGATTATTGGAGAAGAAAACAGATTGTTTAATGGCCATACTCTCTAACTCTGGCCCCTTTAGCCCTTGAATCATTTCCTTGCATGCACACATACAACCAAGCTAAATCTGTCCTCTTCCCCCTCCTCCCTTCTTTCATTTCACTAAGTCTTGTCATCCAAAGCAAGGGAGTGAGACTGCAGGAAGATGGCCCATTAAAGATATCCCTCCTCTCTCCCAGTGTGCCCAATCTGACTCTCTTTAGCCGCCATGGGATCAAAAATCCTCTTCCTTTTTTCACTCACTGTAACACAAAACAAGATTCACAGAGCAAGGAAATCTGGGAATTAACCATTAAACAAGTTGAAAAGCAAACCAGCTGCAAGAGTCCCTTGAATTGATTCTGGAGTAGCTCCAGCTTCTTGCCCTTTCTTCAACCTTGTTTCTTTCTTTGCCTTATTTCATATATATTTTGCCTTGATCTCTACTTTCATGGTGGGACCTTAAAAGGTTTAGGTAGCAAACTTGATCCTTTAAAGAAATGAATAGACGGGGATGATTCTTTTTTTCCTGATTGTGCAGTCAGGGTTTCATGTAAAAGCGAAAGGGATTACAGAAACAGACATTTTTCTCTTTCAAATTGTGCATGTGTGCGTGAAGTCATGGGAGGCACTATAGGCTTGGCTTATCGTTGCACTGCTGGACCTTGAGTCACTGTATTTCATAAGAAATAATCAATAAAAAAAAAACTACCTGAATATAAAGATTTATTTTTGCCTGAATGCAGTAGTGGATGTATACTTGTACTTAATGTATGATTTCTAACCAGTTTTCAAGACTGCTTATAAAAGCTCTGATTCAACTGTGTTTGAAATCTTTTCCTTGTGTATTGAAAAGATTTAATCAAATGTTAACCTTGCAAACATCCTTGCATAACAGTGTGATAAGGTGGCCTCTGGACCCCTAACCCTACTTTAAAAAACTGTTGCAGTAAAATGGAGGATGGGACAAAACCTATTCTCACTCCTGTGGTCATGTGTAAAGTAATAGAAGACATGTTTTACACTCTCATACCATACTAGAATGCTATAAGACAGTTTTCTAACAATATTCCATGTGAGCTGCACAGATCTGGAGCACTTTACATATCTCATACCTTTTATCAGTTCACTTGATGAGGAGCCCAGAGGAAGGCTGGAAGCAGTTTGAGTTTCCATACATTACCATTCAACCCAACCCCTCCACAACTTGTAAGGGTTAATAAAAACACACACTGTATCTCTACCTGTCTGTCTTATCTGTCTGTATGAGCTCTAAGACAAGTGAGCCTCCTTCCAAGCCTGGGATGTAGCAGGTGAAGAACAAGCTGGGTTTGCATGAAAAAGAAATAGGGCATGAACACATTATAAAACAGTGGCCCACTTGGAACGGACATATAAAATGGCCCTGACCCCTCGGCCTGTGACTGATAGGCTTGTTCAGTAATCCATCAATGTTTAAGATGCAAGAACAAGTTTACACTGATCTCAAAAGCGGAACAACGGATGTTTCTCATTTTACAATGAGACAGAGCATAGAACCGCCTTGTGTCAATATAGAATGAGTTCATTGAGTTTTTTCTTGAGGCACAGTCTGATATTATGGCCCCATAGTTGATGCTAAGGAGGAGAAGAAATTGAAGGCCCTTTACACTTTGAACTCATTTTCACTTCTCTCATCTGGTGCTAAAAAGTATTGTATAATCACACAAGTTTTTTTTTTTTTTTTTTTTTTGGCATTTCGCTTTATAATCAAACGACACATGGACATTTACCTTTATATAATATGGGACCTTTAAAATATGTGGGTGTTAATTAAAAAATATATATTACATTCAGATTTTTCTCCAGTTTATGGTGAAATATTCTCAATACTCACAAACACGACCAAAGACAAAGTCATTTTTTTTCTCAGCCTTTATTACCAAAAATACAATGGCAAAGTAGTGACATTATACCGCCTATGATGTCCTAGAAATAAATAAACATAAAGCAAACCTCACACTGCTGTCTGAGACAATTCAATGTTGAAACTCCATTACAAAATTGAGTATGAGTGAAAATACACTGATCAGGACAGACATGTTATACGTTTCCACGTCCTTTGGTTTAAATATACTCGGCTCATTTAGCTTAAAACTTTCAGTTCCCTCAAACAGACTGGGTGTAAATAAGAACAGAACCAAAATTCAATCTAAAACTTTTTTTTTTTTACCTCAATTGTTTGTTTTTTTTATTATTAAAAATAGATTTTCTCTTTAAAAAAAAAAAAAAGTCAGTTTTAGGTTTTGCAGTCTTCATCTACATATGTACATACTTAAAAATACATTACCAAGTGTTTGAGCTCATTACTAGCTAAAAGAGCTAGTGGTAATATATGAAAGGGCTTTTTCAGATACTTGGTTTGTTGTTTCTCGCTTCAAACAAACTGCTAAATAAAAAAGAAAATGTAGATTTGCGTCTATGGAAAACCTACTGAGGTGATCAAGATTTTTGCTCCCACTTGAATATAACTGACTGACCATTAAAATAAGAACATTTGGATATCTGACTGATATCTGAGTTTTGGCAGAGAGGTCAAACTTTTAGCTCCCGACAAATAAAGGCACAACTACAACAAAAGACAGTTTTTCCTATTTTAAATCACCTCATATGGCACAGATTTATGTGTCTGTAGCTGTGGTGTGAATTATAACTGAATAAGGAATTGTAGCTACAGTGAACAGGGATGGTCTGAAAGAGGTAACCACACACTTGCTTTCATGCTTGAAGTGTCTGCAGGCTGTGTTGACACACTTTTGCAATCTCTGACACCGAATGGGACACAACACTGCCCACAAAATCCCACTTGACCTACATCCATTTACCACCATGGTAACTACTTGGAACTGTTGTCATGAGCTTTCTTGGAATCAGTATAAAAGGCCGTGGTACATGACTACTAAATCTTCCAGGTCTGACTGACACTGCAGTGCTTGGTTTGCTGTGAAACTTGAACTAAAATGTATTATTTGCACAGTGTCAAGCGATTATGTTATTCCCAGTTAACACATTACTGTACAGTCATAAGTTCTGTGCGTTTAGTACCTAAATTGGGTTTTATTTTTTGTAGATTTAGCGATCATTTCTATTGATTATGATAACACTGTACCCACCAAATCTTAAGGGATTTGTTGAAAATAAGAAAAAAACTACCGGCCTAATTGTTGAGAACATGGGGTTCATTACCACAACATAGTACAAGCAGCAAGAAACACAATTAGTCAAGTTATAATCAAACTAACAGCTGAGTGACATTATCAAAAACACTTTATTTGTACCAAACCTAAATCCAAACATGAGCGCACCCAAAATACTGTTGCGAACTGTGCACTCACAACTACGGTAAGTAGAGAGGGTCAGTTGAACCAGGAAGTTGGGCTGTAAACTCACGGATGATTACAAGGGACACTTTGGTTTCCCTTCCTAAGACGTTTGTGTAACTGTGCTTGAAGGTGAGGCTATAACTGTTTTCTATGCTAATGCAACATGAAGGAAGCTAGTGAGCCATGCTGCACAAATAATCACACAAAGCATTTTAGATTTGACACCTTAAAGGCCTGTGACTGTGTTTAATGGAAAAGCCTTACAGTAATGTTAGTATGTTGCACATTTGAGGCAGTGAGAGCGCAGCATTTTTTTTTTTTTTTTGTGAAAACCTTACTCCGACATTAACCAGGTGAGTACAGTGTTACTGGCCCATAGAAATGATCATCACAAGTATGGAAATAAAATCCAGGTTAAACCAAATTTATCCTTTAACACAGTGTTCATTTATTCATTTGTGGAACTGAATAATTACGAGCTGTCAGATTAATGGAAGATCCCATATAATAGAAATGAGAGGCGTGGGGTGAGGTGTGTCTGTGGTCCAGGCTTTTATTCTCGCTGCTCATTTAAATGCATGCCATGTTAATCCGATGGGAGGGACACTGAAGCCCCACTTTTTTTCTTTTTTTTTTATTTCAGAAATGTCACCATCCTCCTTAATTCTGCCACGTAGAATTGTAAATTAAAAGCCAGACAATAATTATCTGCTATGATAATGAGAATTCCAGCCCAGGTAGCAGGTCTTTGAGATAGAGATTTAATTTAGTTTTACTCACTACGCAACACACACACGTACACACGTGCAGACACACACACAGACACACACACACGTGCAGAGACACACACACACACACACACACACACACACACGTGCAGAGACACACACAAAGGGACACACACACACACACAAACACACACACACACACACACACACACACACACACACACACACACACACACACACACACACACACACACACACACACACACGCGCAGACACAATTGCGAGTTGTTATGTAAGGCGGGGGGGCATGAATTATGGATATTCCATTTTATCTTAATTTCCTGTTTCTGTCTGTGTGGTTGTAAGGGAGGGATGGCATACTGATGAATTAACGTAACATAGTGACGTCTGAAGGGTTGAAACCTGAGACTGGGGTTTAAAAGAATAAACCTTATCTTCAATCTGATTTAATTTTCTGTTAATTTTGGATGTTTTGATGTGATCCTGATGGGTTCATGTAGCAGAAACACAAACGTTCTCCTGTATAAGGCTCTGTGGTCTTCAACATGAAAGCCTCGGCCATTTCTCTCATTTGTGTCCTGAACGAATGGCACAGTTAGTTTAACGTGATTTAACATTAAAGTGCCAGACATATTTTAGTTGTCGTAAAAAGCTTCTGGGCGACAAGTTCAAATGTTTTCCTTTGAGAAAAAGCCATTTGTTGCCATTCATTGTGTATGAAAATGAGACAATCAATCACAGTTAACATGAAGCCTTCATTGATCGACTTGTCTGTTTTATCGTTGTTACACTGAGCCAGGGTGAATGTTTTTATATCAGCGCTGCAGTTATTATATTACACTCCTGGACTCTGCCAAGAAACCTCAAAAACATGTCACCTTCCAAACTTTTATTTTAACATCCACGTCTTCTTATTTCAGGCATGTATTTCAGCTGGGACAGCAGTCATTTCAAGTTGTGTTTGACACTAGAAAGTTTGTATTTTAAAAATGCTGACAAAAAAAAAAAAAAAAAGTAATAATAATTATAAAAATGTTATTATATACAACATAAATTCCATGGGCTATAAAAAAAAAAGACTATACCTTCAATGACAACTATCAAAGTGTGCCTAGCACCACAATCACATGTGAAAACAGGTGTGTCTGATTCAATACAACATATTCCTGCTCTCAAATATCCAGGCACCTTACAATTAAAACAACAACAGCCCTACCTACGCTAACTTCCCTTTTAATCATTCCTTTTGTCAGCCAAAACCAAAGACCTCTGTCTCCAGAAGACCACTCATCAAAGACCGAGTTCTGCTTTCTCTAATCGACTTCCACACCTCCTCCGAGAACTATCACTTTCTCCCGCTACTTTATAATCCAACAAGTAAAAATTACAGTCACTCATACAAACAAAAACAAAAAAAGATGCAAATAACGATAAACATTTGCCTCTCTTAACTGGCATAACGGAGACTAACATGCATAAAACCTTGATAAATATTAAATCATATTCAAGCTATGATACATGCCTCGAGGCATTGGTGAGTTTGCACATGTACCTCCTTAACAAGGCTAGAGCCTCAACGGTGTCGAATTAAATACGTTAAATATTACAGTAGCAATAAAAGAGCTGCCTTATAGTCAATATATGAATTAGACTGGAAAATGTGTGAATATTTTTTCTACTGAGGGATTGTGTGGTTTTGTGAGGTATGAACTTGTCCCTGTAGAGTGAAAAATCTAACTTGGGTTTGAGCTCGGGCTTTTCCCTTGAAGTCAACACTGCTTCCCTACAGACACACTTTGTGTCTCCAATGTCAAATTATTTGATACAAATATTAAACAGCTTATAACATTGTTTTATGTTTTTTTTTTTTTTTTTTTAAACATTCCTTTCAAAGGATATGCCACTCAGAAAATCATTTCATCATTTTTCTTGACACCTGTTCAAGGTGTCTGCATCGGACAGCAGTTGTCGCAGCCTTACAGTTGTAACTCTCCGACACCATGGCCGACCTAACCACGGAGCGTGCTGACAAATGACAGGAGAGTTAGCTACTATTGTAAAGTAGATGTCAAACGGTCACAACTTGATTTCCACCAGAACCACTTTGAGGTAAAGAAACATTATGAAATACTTCTGTGGGCAGCAGATCGCTGTAAGAGCACAGGGTCAGTGTTAAGATATAGAGAGGGAGGGGAGGGGAGGTCTCACTCTGCAGTTTGGAGGCTTGCTTGTACTTCTGGTTGCTGCTGCTGCTCCTTGTTGAGGATGATGCTGATGATGTCTCCCTCATGCTCCTTCATGTGCTCCATCAGCCGCTCCTTACTGGTGGACTCGAAGCCACAGATGCAGCAACAGAACAAGAGCACACAGTATTCCATGCTGGTGCCCGGGACAGGGGCCTGGCATGTGCGCGGCTGGCTCTGGGACTGAGGGTTGAGCTGTGTGGGGTCCTTCCCCTGGGGGCTCGCGGATTCACCGGGCCACTGTGAAGGGTCTGTGGTGGGTGCGGGAAGAACAGCTGAGCTGTCCGCAGCCAGGTCAACTGCAGTTGTTGTTGTCGTCGTCAGTGTTGGCGTTGGCTCCATGGGGCCCTTGACTTTTTCCTTTGAGGGCTGGGCCACTGCAGGGCGTTCTGCCACCGACTCCAGCACTGCGGACAACTTCTGAGGAGCTCTGAGGGGAAGAAAGGATCATCAGGAGGAATACAACAAGATGAAATGACATGATTTAAAATTTTCTAATTGACCATGTAATAGTTTTCATTTTTTGTCATTTGTGGTATAATAGATGAATGAAGTTACTTGAGGAACATAATGATGAATAATGAATAATCACATGTACAAGTTCAATCTTGGCAATTAGCTGAATCTCACGTTTTGTGTGTAATAGCCAGCTAGTGTTTTATCACTGGTATTAAATTAGCTTCAGAGTTAACACATAGAAGATGCAGTTGATAGAGAGAAACACTGACATTTGTACATTCACACAAACCTCAGTGTATCAATGCAATAAATATAGAAAGCTACTTTTGAAAGAGGCTTTAGGAAAAATAAACAATAAACCAGTGACATCATAATCAACTAACCACATCCATGGTATGTGCTTAACATATCTGCCTTGTTGTTATTTGCCCAAAGTCACATACACTATTCAAAGTTTTTCTCACAATCTATACATTTCTTTAAGTGGATGTTTTGCTATTGCAATTGAAGAGCAGAGCTGCAGCTTCCTAATGTGGTGGTTTTCTAGAAACACATTTTTACACCTATAGGCGACACTGGTTTGTATCTCGTACGTGTTGTTTCCTTCACATTGCTTTGTTTAAAAGGTCGGTCTTCACATACGTTCTTTTTTTTTTTCATTGTATAAAGGTATTTCAATCAGAATGAATGTGGCCACACTACGAGTGGATATACAGTGGATATGTACAAATACAGAAACTCCAAGTGCAGATACCACTGTACTTGAGTTTATGTGTTTACCGGTTGCTCTGGGAGATGGCCTCGTTAATTGCTTTGTTAACTTGCTCGTAGTTGTAGTTCTGGTCTCCTGCGTGCTTCCACATGTGGGATTTGAGCGACGGAGGATGACTGCACACGTAGCCGCACAGAGAGCACCTGGAAGAGAGATGAAAATAAAATTGAAATAAAAAAGGAGGGGTGATGAGCATAGGAATGAGAGCGGATCAAATCCTAGTTGATTTAATATGCGTACTGAGGTTCTACTAATCCTTCTTCTACTTTCTATCAAGAGGAATCATCCTGACTCAACACTCCACAGGGGATACTAAGCTTGAGAGACAGAGACAAAGAGTGCAGGGCAGAAATAGGATTTACAGCTCGCTGGTGAAGTCATTTGTCAAAATTAGAAGAATTATGGGTCATTTCTTTATCAACGACCCAAATGCTTGAAGCAGCAAATATCATTTAAGCTAAAGAACAAGCACATTTGCCATGACAGCTGACTGGACAAGGTCTTGTGAGAACAGGTTCAAACGGTGGTGCGGTATGTTTGCAAAGAAGATCAACCACAGGACCGTGTGACAGTCGATATGTGATTTTAGCAGGAATTCAAAACCTAAACTACTAATAAACCCAAGTGTTGATGGTGATCTATCGGGGAAGCAAGTTTATTTTACATGAGTGCAGGGATCAGAAAGTATAAAGGAGTTACAACAGCGACGGATACACGTGTCATACTTTGGGTATTTTAGCAGTTCATTAAAAAGTGAGTGAGCTGTAGCATCCACACAGAAGCTATCTCCTTATCTCTTAATATTACAGTACAAAATCCCTCTTCATCCTGTTTCTACCTCATCAGCATTTGTCAGGACAACTGTATTCTGGGCCAATAGTGGTCATAATCAATAAAGTGCAGCCTGACTGGCCGTCAGTCATCAGAATATGATTCTCTCCACATGGGTAGTCCATATGTATAAAGCCAGTGTCAACACAGACCAAATCTGAACTAAAAGGTGATAATGAATCACTTTTTTTCTTGGCCTGGACCAAATGAACAGGACTGCAGGTGTGAAAGAGACCAGGATGTATCACCCCTCTGTTGCTTCGATTTCAACCATTCTTTTAAAAATCTGTCTGACTCACAATACTGTTTGTCGAAATGACCCCAGTCAATCTATCCATCTGTGTGATACAGAAAGAGCCCCCAACTTCATGAAAGTGCAGGACTAAATAACGTGAGAGCCCCTTTAATTGAAAAATGTGTCTGTCCCACTTGTACTGTATGGAATCGTGTATCCCAGCATTGCAGGTACTGCTGACTGTGACACACAGCTAGGGATGGGTTACGAGCCCCGGTACTGAACGGGCCCCGGGGCTACATTATTCATGACCGCTATATGAATAAGCGGTTCCGTTCCGGTATCGTTTTTGTTTCTCTCCGCCAGATAAACGTTATCTTGCACATTTATTTCACCAACTCCGTCAAATATCCTTCTATGTATGTATATTTTCGCTATTCTCACAGAAGTAGAGAAATCTCTCAGTATCAGTAAGAGTAGTAGTACCGTTAAAATCTTAATGATACCCATCCCTACACACAGCACAGGTATTCTGTGAAGTGGCAATCAGCAATCAGTGCCATGCTCAGGGCTGAGGATATTTAACATTTTACGAAGGACTGAGTGTTCACTCTCATTCACTTTCTCCACCCACCAACCACTAACATTGCAATCAGACGCCCATTTCTCAAGTCTCCAGCCCGCTGGGACCACGATAGCGCACACATCAGGTCACTAATACAGTGGCAAGAAAGAGTGAGTGACCCCTTTGGAGTTATCTGAATTCATATACAAATTTGTCTTAAAATGGGATCCAATCATCATCTCTATTTTAACTACTAACACACAAATCATTGTACTGTTCTTGTCCACATTGAAAACACCAATCAAACATTCACAGTGTAGGTTGGAAAAGTTTAAAAAAAAAAAAAAAAAAAAAGCCCCAGGCTAATGGCATCAACAAAACCTAATTGGAGTCAGGTGGTGGTAAACCTGGAGTCCGACCAATGAAAGACAAGATTGGAGAGCTGTGAGTTAGAGCTGTTTTGACTTTTAGAAAATCTGATTCAAAAGAAGCATTTGCTGATATGAACCATGCCTTTCAAAAAGAGAGTTCTCTGAAGATGTATGATCAAGAACTGTTAGTTCATCAATACGCACAGAGACAAATTGTCTGTAAATGAAGTAATTTAGTTCTGTGTCTACTAGCCATAGAAGTGGGAGCCCAGTTCTCCGAACACCTACTACAGAATGACTTCAAACAAAGAAAATCCAGAGTGGCCCAGTCAGAGCCCAGAACTGAACCCAGTGGAGACGCTGTGAAATGACCTGAAGAGAGCCGCTCACACCAGACATCCTTGAGAATATGTCAGAACATTGTGCATGTCTGATCACCAGCTTTGTGGAAGAGCTCGTTTGAGGCTAATGCTGCAAAGGAGGTTCGACCAGTTATTAAATCCAAGGTTCGCTTACTTTTTCCACCAGGGGCCGGTTTCACAAAGATAGACTTTGACTGTGGCTTAGATAGAACAAATTGTCAGACTTCAGATAGATGTCTAAATTCATCCATTAAGACTTTTTTTCAAAAAAAAAAAAGAAGAAAAAAAAAAGGGCAAACCGAGGAGCCGCATCCAACCACTCAGCTCAGTCTATCCCAGCAGAAAATGTGTGTCTACTGTTTTTTTTTGTTGTTGTTGTTGTTGTGCTACTGGTTAGCGTAGGTGTCATTGATTGTTGGTAACATGGTAACATTGGTCTTAGTCCTGAGTTAGGGGTAAGGTGTCTAATGTTTTGGCTTAAAATGAGTCAGTCTTTACTTTTGTCAAACGGTCTGACTTGTATTAGACAAACATATGAGCAAGATTAAGACTGGTCTAACGCTGCAGAGCAGTCTGAAATAACTGTGAAACCGGCCCCAGCACTGCGAATGTTTAATGGCTGTTTCCAATAAAGACACGGAAAATTATTGATTGAAAATTGTTTGCATGTTATTAGCTTCAGCACATTGTATTTTTCTGGACTTTTGACTTATATGAACATCAGCTGATATTTTATGACACATTAAGGCAGAAAAACCAGGTGATTCCAAAGCGCTCACAAACTTTTTCGTGCCACTGTAGAGTCAGACTCAAATGGACTCAGATAACCCCAGCAGCTCTTCATTCTCACCTCAGAGGGTCACTGGTCATTCTTATCATCTCTCTCTGTAGTGAGTGTGTGTTTGATGTTTCTCACCTGTACTGCTCCAGCAGCTGCACAGCTTGGTGCTCCTGAGGGTGCCTCCTCATGTGGCTCTTTAAACTGTTCATGTTGGTGGTGGCAAAATCACAGCTACAACACCTGGAAAATGGAAAAAAGCAGAGACAAGAGATGAGAGAACATGGAGTTAGAGCAGCAGCTATTTTAACAAGCTGCCTTTTGAGGCCATCATGAAGCTTCTTTGCACTTGTAGCCTGGAGGGAGATAAGGGATTTACAACACAACAGAGAGGAAACGGCTGCTTTAAGAATAAGAATAAATCGTAATGTTTTCTACTTTGTTGCACTTTGCTGGGGTTGGAAGATGAAACTGGATTCTTAGTTGCTTAGAGGCAAATACAAGGTCTGTAAACAGAGGCTACACTCAACTCACGGCCATTTGCACAGCATTTAAATAAAATAAAAAGCAAAACAAAGAATTGCACCCTTATAATGTGATGCTTACTGGGGCTAGAATATTAAAAAGACAGATCTGACCAACTGACGACAAGAAGAAAAAAAAAGAAAAGTGTAATTGTTCATATTCATTTTTTTAAACGAAATATAATTATGCATTACTTTTTAAAATAGAAAACACAAATGTTTTAGTTTTATTACCTTTTCATGAATTCAATTTTTATGCATGTTGATCAGCCTCCTTGTGCTGAATGTTTTATTGCTTCTACAACAACAATAACAACAACAACAACAACAACAACAACAACAATATGAGGACTGACACAACTCTGACTCTGATTGTCCTGTGGACCAGGAGAGAACAAATTGATATTATAACACGTACTTTTATGTGCCTGAGGTGTGGTAGTTGGAAAATAAAGTGGGCTTGCCTGAAGGAAACTCAAGCAAGAGATTTGGAGAGTATCAACAGCAAGGCACAGAAGCAGCGTATTTGGCTGTTACTGTGTTGAGCGATATGTGCATACTCATGTGCAGTGGAGAAGCAGATTGCATTACAAGAGGAATTAAAAAAAAAAGTTTTGGTGAATATTTTTGTTTCTGTGAAGTGAAGTCATGAGCAGGAAGTTACTGCTCCCAGCCTAGAATCAGACCAGTACATATTCCCCGTAAAACAGCAAATTGTTGTTTTTACTTTTTGGTTTTTGTACAGATCAAATAAACAAGATAATGATTAACATTTTGTTAATCAGTGAGATTTAAACACGGTAAGCAGATTTTCTTATTTAAGGACTAGGCCAGGTTGGCGGTTTCTGTAAGGTAAGCTAACTGGCTGTAGCTTCATATTTATTGTAAATAAAAGATTAATCAATCTTCTCATCTAACTTAACAAATATCAAACTATTGCTCTAGAATTACTGTTTTTAGTTAAAATAAGTTAAAATATGCCACATCTTCTCAGTACATAATCAGAAAATCAAAAGCATTACTAATAACTCAGCTGGGAATCAATTAAAAAAATATAGTTAGTTAAACTTATTGATAAAGTACTGATCTGCTAAATGAGGGGAACTTTACAGATTGAAAGTAGATTTTGCTGATGTTGAAATTGGAATGACAATTAGCACATAAAAAAGGTAGATGTACTGTTTGGCAGCTAGTTGGTCAACTGAGAGTCTGAAACAGGAACAGAAACACAGAAAAAAATGCTTAGCACTTAATGCTATTGTTCATCAAACTACAAAACAGGATCAGTTTGAAATGTTGCAGGGAGTAACAAGGAGCGGCCACAGTGGGCTGTTTGACGAAGCGCTGCAGGCGACAGACTGCCCACCAACTTCTCAGGGAGGTAACAAACTCCTTTCTCTGAGCCTCAGATTCAGATTCAGAGCGTGTACAGCATCACGGTTGCTCACAGAATGATGGAGAAAGACCAATTACTGCCTGACTTCTTTATCAAAACAATATTTTGTTTTGCTGCCTCCAGACCTCTGTGACCTGGTGTATTAAACAGCATCGGCTGTTACCACCAGTAGCTATGGGTCAATCAACCAGGGCTGAAATCTTCAGGATTGCCACAAACTCACAACAAAATCACAAACATTATAATCTTATACCAGGAGCCTGTAAAAGTGTTTCAGACATTTTACCAATGCAAATGTGATGCTCTCTCACCCATCCTCAAGAAAAGCATGGTTCCTGGCAGTACCACAGTACAACACAGCTACAGAGCACAGTACTGTACAGTGAGCACTTTAAATGGAAAGGTTTTTGCCATTTGATTGCAATGGTGGAAAAGAATGAATACCAATGCAGATTCTGTCCTTGTAACATGATCATGATTGGCACTTCTGCACGCTTTGCTAATTACGTTGCTGATGAAGGAATAGCTAAATACTAGCATTAGTCCAGTCTGTCGTTTACCTTCAGATCCTGTGCTACCTATATTTCACTATCAGCATTGCAATAAAATGTCATCTACTGGGACCTTTTACAGTAATTCTGCTAATTATAATGTAGCGTATACACTGTAAGTAATAACCCACTGCATGCATGCATGCAGGGGACTGTGCACTTCTACATGCTTCTCACAGATGATGATATGCACTGGCACACATCAGATAATCTGTTCACAATGATGTGATCATGCCTGCAGATACAGAGCAGAGGGACAGCTCATTGAAGTTTGAGCATTGCAGCACAATTTTGGTGAAACACTATCATACGTCATAGACTAGACAGGGTATACATGTGGCAAAGTTCTATTACCTGTGATAAAAGCGCAATCTGTAAGTACTTGGCCGCTGACACAGCTTTTGCCATGTTTGTTCTGTACTCCAACACAGTGGATGAGGAATGAAACAATGATTATGAGGGTAAAGTGCTGACTTTCAGCTTTAATTTGAGTCTGTTTACATTCAGGCTGAGTGTACAACAGTGCAGAAGTGCAGCCCTGTCATTATCCTTCTGGACTGCAGTTAAAGCTGAAAATCAGCACTTTAACCTTAAAGTCTTTGTTTCATTTCAAATCCAGTGTTCGGGAGTACAGAGACAAGACGACAGACCATAGCAAAGAAAATGTGCTCTGGTCCTAACTCCTACAGACCACACTGTGGCTCTGATAGACTTCCATTAAATATATCGGCCTAAATTACAGTATGCAAATAGACTCATATTAAGTATCATAGACTTCATGTGTGAAGAAAAAAAAAAGTGGATCTTTACATGTCGATATTTCATTTTAAGTATATGCACTCACTGGGCACTTTCCTCCATTTGCTCTTAAAGCAGCCTTAATTCTTCATGTCATTGATTCCACAAGAGGTTGGAAACTTTCCTCTGAGACTCCTCTGACATGATTGACTCACATCATTTCTGGAGATCTGTCAGCTGAACATTCAAGCTGCCAATCTCCTGTTCTACCACATCCCAAAGCTGTTCTACTGGATTCAGGTCTGGAGACTGGGAGGCCAGTGAAGCTCACTGAACTCATCGTTATGTTCATGAAACCAGTTTGGGACGACTTTAGCTTTGTGACATGGAGCACTATCCTGCTGGACCTCTCCGATAGAGGATGGTAAACTGTGATCATAAACGATGCACATGGTCAGAAACAATACTCAGATAGACTGTGACATTCTAGTTTGAAGACAACATTCCCCACACCATCACACCACCACCACCAGCCTGGACTGTTGACACAAGACAAGTTGGGTCCATGGATTCATGTTGCCAAATTCTGATCCAGATTCATCAGACCAGGCTATGTCTTTCCAGTCTTCAACTGTCTAGTGTTGGTAAGTCTGTGTCCACTGCAGCCTCAGGTTTCTGATCTTGGCTGACATTTTGAGTAAAAACACTACAGACTCAAGTGTGAAAACCCATTAGATCAGCAGTTTCAGAAATAATCAAACCAGCCTGTCTGGCACCAACAATCAGTCCCCATTCTGATGTTTGATGTGAACATTAACTGAAGCTCCTGACCTGTATCTGCAGGATTTTATACACTGCACTGCTGGAACATGATTGGCTGATTGGATAATTGTTTGAATAAACAGGTATACAGATGTTCCTAATAAAGTGCTTGGTGAGTGCAATCTGTCCTCATGAAAACATAAGGACTAGAACAAAAGCACGTACACACAATAGTGACATTTACAGATTCAGCTGAAGCACACGTCACAGTCTTTCGGCCATGACAGTTGCTTTATTCAGGCATGTAAAGCCATTATCTCTGTTGCTGAAGTTCGAATGTTCTCTTTTCACCTAACTGGATGTACTTGAATATTTATATCTGGATCATATAACATTTCCTATGTTTGCTCTCATACCATTGGCTAACAGGAAGTTTGATCATTCTGGTTAGAAACAGCAATTAAATGCTACCTGACCTTTTCCAGAGCAGACAGAAGTCGTGTTAGGTGTGTGAGTATTTCTGTACGTACATTTGACCGTAGTGCACTGGCGACAGTTAAAAAAGCTGACACAAACACGCATATGGATTCAAACCTCACGGCAGCTACGTGTTAACACAAAGGCCAAGTGCCAACACAGAGTGTGGGAGAGAGAGACAGTGTGAGAAAGTGTGAATGTGTCTATACAGTGAGAGCACTGTGCTGGTCTGAGCATTACTCGGCCTCTACTGCCATCTAATGGATCTTTCTAAAATGGCTAGGCTCAGTATCTGGCAATTATGGTATTTGGTTAGATCGCTGACTGAAACAGAAAGTGAAAACTTAAAATATAATATTCACTGATGACTGACACAAAACAGAACAAAAACACAGGAATGGTATTGAACTTGAAGGGGAATATTCTATCCATTTAAATGCTGATAACCCTTTAAACCACATGTTCTATTTAAGATTTTCTTCTAATATGCAGGAAAAAAAAAATTATATCATATTCTAAAGCCTTGTTAAAAAATGATTGAAAAAAACTTGATATCCAATTTGCAGCAGAAAAGAGATATGAAATCAGTCTCTAAAAATACAGACATTGGTGTCACCTTTGTTAATTTGCTGTGTTTTATGTCAAGGAGTTTATTGTAGAAAACAAAATCAATGTCAAGGATAAAGCTACAGTATGTTCTGTCCATTGAAACTGCTGTCATGTTGGATTTGACTGTGACCATAAATGCTGTAATAGAAATTTTACCCCGCCATGCTAAGTAGAATATAAAGTACAAATATCTATAGTACATAGAGCCAAAGTGTAAGGACACTGTTAAATCAAAGAAATAAGAATTAATGGTGTATATAAAATGTCTCAAGTGACAACTATGAAGCTCGGGAGCAGCTCTTTTATCACTGAAACACATTTCATAATGAAAAAAACTTCTCATGTTTTAAATGTGCTTTCCTCTCAGTGAAGAGGACGAACTGAAGTCAAACAAAAGGCACATTCAATGATTAAAACAATTACATGGACCATTTTCACAAATTTACTCAATAATTTATGAAGCATGTGAACTCAATGTACTTTTTACATGGTCACTCAATAATTCACACAGTTTAATTCTCCTGCATCCAGCCAGAATCTAATCATGCACAACTGTGCACAGATGACTGGAATTTATTAAAACACACAGATTCCTCCAATTCTGAAGTTACTGCTTTCTTCATCATCCCTCCTCTTTCCATTTTATAAGCAAAGGGCAATATACAAAACATTTAAGGAGTCATTATCTAGCTGGTAAAAAGTTTTGAAACACTCACATGCTGTGTCTCCATTTGTGTATTTGCTTACTCACAACTTCCTGTTTTGTGTGTGTTCACATTGATAAGTATGGTTAACATGCAGTGCACTATAAATGTGATGGTGCACTCAAAACATGTAAAACAATGGAAACCTCTCTCCCGCAACGGTTGCCATCTTGGCTACGTAAAAGAAGGGGAGGGACCATGAATGTATTCTTAAACTTGTGAAAATGGCGACTGAAGAAGGAGGACACCTCTCCTGTGCCGATGGCGGCTAAATTTCCATGTCGTATGACAAAGGCGGTAGACAGGAAAGGAGAATGTTCATTTTCAGGTAAAGTGAGCAAAGCAGCCAGCAGGTGGGCGACAATCCTGGTCACCTTTTGTCATTTTCAGTGAGTGCACAACAACAGTGTTTGCTTTGGGACAACACTACTCTGTTTAAATTCACGCACTATGCCAGTGAGTATATTGTGTACACAGTGTGCTACACATGAGTATCTGATTTGAGACATAGCAACACTGTTGTGGCACCTGGACTTCATGAAAAAACCTTGGTGACTCTTTGTACTAATACGATGATTTCAGTAACATCACCTGCTGTGCACAGCACATCACATGTATTCTACATATAGATATTAACATTTCCTATAAACTTTAAGCTTTTGTTATTACAACAAATTCAAAATGCTAATGAACCAAAACCCTACACCAGTTGCTCATGGCTCGTTGTTACTGCAGGTACCTGTGCAGGTGTGGCCACCTAGTATGTCTGGATTGGTTAGTGACTGGTATGAGTGCTTGCATTCAGGTGATAGTAGTAGTGCATTTTAACAAGTTTTCAAAACAACTCACCGATAAGGCTTGTCGGAGTTATGAATCCGCCGGTGGTTCCTCACTCCAACATATGTAGAGCTGGTGTAGTCGCACACGTCACACTTATACATCTTCTGAACACCACATTCTTTAACAGAGGACAATTGAAACAGCTTTACAACTTTCTGAAAACCACACTGACAAAAATCACATCACAATATGATAACAGGAGAACTGTGACACAGAGGGAGGAGAGTGTCGGCTGCTCATTTAAACCTCCTATTTTGATACATAACGAGGCCATAAAAACATGTCTTACCTTCCTCTGTTACCCGCTCACCTTCCTCCACTGTGGCCACAGTTTCAGTGACGGGTGTGAGGTCTGCCGTGTCACTGCTGAAGCTATGATGCTCTCTTTCATGATTTCTTAACTGACTCTAGGTAAAGAAAACACAAACACACACACACAATAAGATTTCTACACAAAGAAATGAAAATATATGTAGTTGACATTCAAAACAGCTCGTAGTGATCTTCAGTGATGCACTGTGCAAGTTTAATAGACCCCTCACTCACTAATGCCACCTCTGGTGCATTTGTCATAGCAGTGGGCCAGCCTCCACCATTCATACTTACAAACTCTTTTAACCTAACTCCCAAATCTGCTGAATAATATGATGAACTTAATCTCAGCACTGGAGTCCCACGATAGCAGTGGAATCAATATTTCACTCCTCTGCCTGTATCATCAAACCGAGACAAACTTCCACTGCTGAACTGCACCAGGCTCTTCCAACTTTCATCTCTTACCGACAAGGTCTATCACTTCACAAAGGCAATTCATACAGTTAATTTAAGCTTTAACTCGTCTTCTTTAATGCTTGGAATTGCTGAGAAAGAAAAACTGATGACAGGACGGAGGGGGAAAGTTTCTGGATTTCCATATCCCTGTACACAGCACTGTCTGCATATCACAAAAACAAATGCAACAAAGAATTTTCCAATATACTGTGTGTATGTGTTCTACACGGATATTTGTGGAAAAAAAGTGTCTTCAAAATATTCTACATATACTATATCTACACTGAAATCTTTCTGTCATCCAATCAAAAACTGTGGCCTCCATTATTTCTGTTATTTATCAACCTGCCGATTGTGTTCTCATTTAATCGTTGTCCACAAAATGTCACAAGTTATAAATGTGCATAATCATTCCCCAGAAGCAAATTTAACATATTCACAAGTATTCTATTATTCCAAAGTCCAAGTACCAAAAAGTCCAAAAATCAATATTCAGTTTACTGGCATATAATGAAAAAGAAAAGCATCAAATCATCCTCACATTTAAGAAGCTGGAATTTCTCGCATTTTATTTCGAAAATAACATTAACAAATAAAAGATGCATTGACTAATCGCTGACTAATAAAAATGATGGGAAAAAGAGAGTGAGAAAAAAAAAAAAAAAAGAGTTTGTGACCCACAGCCACCACCTCATCTGTCAAATCATGGTGGTTGTTCTGTTAAGGCTGTTAAGCAACAGGGTGAATGCAGAGATATACAGGTCCTTTCTGTTTGCACAGTTTAGCCAGATGCATCAAAACTCTCTGAACAACATTTCATCATCCAGCGGGTCAACGATCCTAAACATATGACCAAAGCAACCAAGGAGCTTTTTAGCGTGAAGAGGTGGAATATCCTCAGCTGGACGAGTCAGTCACCTGATCTCAGTTCAACTGAGCTGAACTCCACCTGCTGAAGACCAGACCAAAGGTAGAGAGACCAGAACAAGGAAGAGCTGAGAGAGGCTGCACTGAAGACCTGGGAGAGCATCACCAGGGAAGATATAAAGTGCCCGCTGAGGTCTGTGGGTCACTGCAAACTGCAAAGCATTTTCCACAAAACATTAATGTTTTTGTTTGACTTCATTTGTAAACTATGGGAACTGTATGTTAAAACGGTTATACTGTATTTCCCACGCAGGTCTTTCTATATTGATGTAAACCTACTCAAATTAAAGCTAAGATTTCAATGTAGTATTCCATTTCTTATTTCAAATTGAATGAACTGAGGCACAGAGCCCGACAAATGAAAAATGTGTAACTTACGGTTTGGACTGTATATCATTTTGTACTGCGATATCAATTGTGACAAAACAAAATTATTTAATCTTGTTTAATTTAATCTATTTGGAGACCAGAAAAAATTTATTTAAAAAAAAAACAAAAAAAAACGTGAATGCATTTTTTTGTCTCATCCACTGAATTAAACACCCAAGAAATCAAGTTAATTCATTACATTGGTGAAAAATAAAATACTTCCATTTAGAAAAATCCTGCTAATTGATTTGCATCATGGCCAACAATAATCATAATATAATCAAAGTTATTACAAGGATAGAAACCACAGTATAAACAGCTGAAAAGTTGTGCCAAGGTATATATATATCACCATATTCCCTTATTTTTAACCCAAACAAATCTTAGATCTTGTAATGTGTTTTTATAGAAATAATGAGGACATAGTTTGAAAATTCAGGGGGTTGTGTTTTCATCTGGACGGACAGAAACTGATCGCCTCCTGATTGGGTCTCATCAGTCAGACAGTGGTGAGTGACACATGGATAGCTACCAGAGCTAACACCAGCAGTTTGTTTAATAACTTGGAACACATTCACATTGCCAAATATGTTTATGGCTCAAAGAAAGACAGATTGATTAGCGCCAAACTAATAGTTCATTAATTGAAATTGAGGTAAAAGTTTAAAATATATTGATTTGAAATCATATATCACCCATGTCATATCACCCCGCCCTCACGGAAACTGTTACCCAGTGGCACAAGTGAACCTGAGGAAGCAAAGAGGTGCACTGCTAGTGTTATATTTACTCTGAAGTACATAGAAATTGTTCCTTTACAGTATACAAATCAGCATGGCCCGCACATCCGCCCATTCTACCATGACAAGAACCCCAGTTCAGACTCTAACACTAGAGCTACCTCAACAGATTCCAAATTTCTTAACATTATAAATTTAGTATGTAAGCAGTCTAATTACTGGATTACATATAAAATAACAGTATTGCAATTCTACACTGTGAATGTTGACATTTCCTCACCTTATAGTGGAAGGCATCTGGGCACTGCTTGCACTGGTACGTCCTGGTCTTGCAATGGTGGATCATGTGGCTCTCCAGGTCCTTACTGTCTGAGGCGATGTGCTCACAGATGGGACACTGATACGGCTGCCTCTGCCTGTGCACCCGTAGGTGCTGCTTAATGTAGCCCTTATTGCCGCTGCTGTAGCGACATAGGCGGCATCGGTATGGCCTGTCACTGCCGGGAATGTAGTCCACCAGACCACCATCAGGAGATGCAACCAACCCGTCCATTCCCGGGATGGTACACATGTAGCTCCCGGCTCCGTTCCCTGTAACCACACCGGCCATGGCTCCGTTATGGAACTGTGCATTGTCCTGAAGCTCTTTTAAGATATCCTCATCAGAGGTGTTCTGGTCTGAGCGCTCTCGAAGTCTTTCGATGACGGTGAGCAGTGACAGGCTGATGCCTGCTTTAGTGGCAGGACCTTCCTCGTCTACCTCCCCAAGGCTCAGGGACCCCAACTCTTCCTCTCTGTCCTCACTATCAAGCTCCAAGTCCAATAGAGCTGCTGTTGTCTCCATGTCAGAAGCCTTCTGTCCAGCTGTAGTCACCTCTACCAGTTTCTGGCCCATGTTCTGGCACGGTGCCTGGGCTGCTATAGTCTTGAGGCTTACCTTGGTGCTGGAGGTGGGGAGTTCAGGGGTCCTCATAGGCATAGTTACCAGGGCCTCAGCAGCCAGTGAGTGCAGGCGGAGGGACTCAGAATGTGTCCGCTTTCGACCAGCTGGGGGAATGTTTTCATCCCTTGGAGCATTGCTACTTTTAGCAACAGAAGACTTAAGATCAGCTCCTAATGGCTGGCTGTCAGCAGCACCTGCACTGCAGTCGAGGACCACCTCATCCTTCACAGCACCCACGAGGTCCCGCTCTACTTCCTCTGCATCCAGTAAGTTCTTGTCCCTGTCCACGTGTGGGCTAAGAAGTAGTGGGTTAGCGGCCATGACTGAGTCCTCAGCTGAGGGAAGGCGTTCTACAATCACATTGATATGGCCAGCACTGTTGGGACTGCTGTTGATGATTTTCTGTGCCGATGACAGTAAGCTGTCCGTGATAGAGGTACTATCATGGTGACTATCTATCTCAACCTCTGTCTCTGCCTCCGTCGTCACCTGCACCTCCACCATGGGCTCCTCTTTGATAGGATACACACTCTCCTCCTCTTCCGCTGCTGTTTTTGGACTTTCAGTAAGATCGGAGACCGGATGATTTAACACATCCTGTTTATTGTCAACAGCCAATGGCACACAGAGCTGGAGTTTGAAGGCAGTGGGGAGCTTTTGCAGGCTTTTATCTTGAAGAGCTGGGGAAAGAACAACTACTTCCTCGCTGGTTGCGGCAGTGTTAGCTGCAGCCTGGGAGTCTCTCGTCGTTGGAGCCCCGTCTTCATCCTCAAAGATGGGGTAAGAGCAGTCGACCAGGCCAGCGTGCTTCCAGGCATGGGTCTTAAGCATTCGCTGCTGGCTGCACACGTAGCTGCAGATCAGGCAGCGATACAATCCATACTCCTCATGGCTATACCATTTCTTCTTCTGTGGTAGCGCTTTGGTACTGTCCACTGAGCTTTTAACCACCTCTGTCCCTATACTGCCACCGCCCCCAGTCCAGTCCCCTTTATGCTTTCTTAAACCCTCTTCCTTCACCTCACTGCAGGTATCCAACGGAGTGGAATTCCTCTTCAGGTTGCCTCCGTTGTCAAAGTGCAGCTTGACGTGAGCCTCCAGCTGCCTGTGGTCTCTGGAGGTAAAGCGACACTCGGAGCACATGAGGATGAGGTCACTGAGCTGCTCATTGTGTTGCTTCAGGTGCTCTTTGAGCAAGGGCAGTGTCTGGGAGAGATAAGGGCACAGGCTGCACTGATAGCATGTTACTGTCCGCTTGTTGTTGCTGCTGTTTGGGTTACCAGCTACCTCTGTTACCGTGGAGGCGATGCTGTTGTTGTTACTGTCACCTGAAACAGGTGGAGAAACAGCACCATCAACTGTGCTGCCATCTAATCTCACCTCCTCTGTGCTGTCCTCCTCCTTACAGTTCCTCTTCAGTTTCTTATTGGGAGAGCCTCCTCTGCTCCCCCTCGCCCCGTCCTCACCTCCTCCTCCTCCTCCCCGTGCAGAGGAGGCCTGTTGGAATGCTCTTTTCTGTCCCCCCAAGTTGCAGCGGCGCTGGGGACGCTTCTCCACAATTTTGCTGAGCTTCTCAATCACCTGTATGAGAGAATCGGGAGCTTGTTTCTGCTGAAAACTCTGGAAGGTGTCCTTCTTTACGTCCTGCTGGGTTTGGGTTTGAGAGAGGGACTGCAGCGCTGATGGAGTAGATGAGGACGAGGAGGCAGTGGAGGAGTGTGTGATGAGTACAGCGACATTGCTGATCTCCTCCATGACCTGGCAGACAGCAGAGAACAAAGAAATAAGTTTGTAATCTGGTTGATGCTTTATAGTGCACTAGATTTCAACAGATGTGACCCCTTAAAACTAATTATGGACAGGTATTTTAAAATATCTATATGTTCCTCCAGAATTTTATCAACTAATAATACTCAAACAATTTGAATTCATTTTTAGGTGGGATAGCATGTTCTTATAGAAAAGCATGGCATGTTTGAGATAAAATCCTCTATATCCTAGCTGACAGCTACCTACCCATTAGTAAGCTGACATTTTCAGAGGCAGAACAGCCATCGTTATTTTAGAGTATGATTCTCTCAAATTATTATTATCAACATAAATTATTTGTCTAGAGTTACTTTAGTGAATGAAAAATGGTCATCATGGTTTGCCAGTGATTATAATGACGTCTTCAAATTGCTTATTTGTCAAGTTCAAAACTCAATGTTACTCAATTTAAAACAATATAACAACAGATAAGTGCAGCCAATTTTGGTACTTAAGAAGCTAGAATTTGTAGATGTTTGGCATTTTTGCTTTATAAATGACAAACAGTTATCATCAAAACACTTGTTTATTTTTGTTCACTTATCAATCAATTGAATAATACGTACAGTTCTGTCAATATTAGATATAATGATAGGTATTGTTAGATAACAGACTACTTTGTGATTCAAGGATTTGTGTTGACTTTAAGTATTTTACAACTGCTTTTCACAACAGATCTCCCAACAGCAAAACCCTTAACACAAAATTCATCACACAGTAAGTTGTATGGACATCACAGGACATGTATGTGTTCACCAATGAATTCTAACCATTTCTGCATTTTAGAATGAAGTTGTTGTCAATAAGCAACTAATTTTAATCTAAACACAGTCTTATTCACAGTTTCAGTTACAGTTTTATTAACATTTCTTTATGGGCTCCTAGAGAAAGCAAAACTACTCTATCTATTGAAGAAAAAGAGTTATTGATCGTATCTCGTACTTTGTTATTTATCTATGCTATTTACCCAGGGTCTAGTGAGGGGATTGGCTGTTAAGAAGAAAAGGGAAGTAGAAAAAACAACCAGTGTGTTAAGTGATATAGCTTAACTCATGATAAGCCCTCTCACTGCTAGTTACACGTGCACCATGTGCATCTGTTTACAAACAGCTTGAGGGAAATGGTCACAGCTCATGTGGCTGAAATCCTTTCATCTGTGCAAATCCAACACTTTCCTCTTTGTCACTTTCAGACCACAATTCATCTTCCCCTTTCTCCCACTTCTGCTTCTGTGTGACTACATCAAAACAGTAGGATACACATTGGGAGAGAGGTTACCACATGCTGTAATTACTGGCTATTATCCAGAAACTTATAAACAGTGGCAAAGAAGAGTGATCTGGTTGACAAAAATGGACATCTTTGAGAGATGTGTCACAAAAACAATTTAAATCAGCCAAATAAACAACGCACTGTAAAATAACTTAAAGTTTGTCACTTGAAAATGTAAAAGTTAGGCCCTCTGTAATAAAGTGCCTACAGTGCAGTTAGTGTAGTCTCTCTGTAGACACCATTATGTGCTTGAACCAGTCTCAGAGCACCTGTTATGTCAGGATCTAAAAATATTTTCATTCCTCTGCAGAATGAAGCTGAACACACTCCACCACCCTAAACTCACACTGAAACATCGAACAACCACCAGCTAATGTTAGCTAACATGCTACGACACTTTAAGAGACTTTGATACGAAGAAAAAACGAAATTTAAGAGGATTTAATTTAAAAGGAAGCAGGACACACACGGTTAGCTTCGCAGTTAGCTTCCCAGCTTGCTGTGTGCTATTCAAAGACACACACACACACACACGAACACAGACACACGAGTCCCACACAGTGCTAGCATTCACTCACTTGAACAGCTATACAAGGGCATTTTAATTATCTTTTTGGTCAATGAGTGACGGAGAAACGCGTGACTGTAATTTAGTGAAAATATACTCACTGACACAGAAAGGCTCAGCGCTCTTTGTCCTCAGCACATAAAACTACTTTGTTTTATTCGTTAGCCATAAAAAGTGGCCTCTCTCTCCCCACATTGCAAAATGGCGAGGATGGAATATCAGTCACGTGACTTGGAGTTTGGGTCAGGTGACCAACACCGATTGACATGTTGCCTGATGCTGCCTTCATGTACTGCGCGTAAAACACAATTTCAAAGTATTCGTGGGGGCGTTCAGGGGTTTGAGTAAGGTTTTGTCAATAGGGCGACTAATATTGTCAAAATGAGGAGAAATAGTGCGAAAGGAATTTATGGTGAGAATTTCTAACGCAATTTTAAATTAGAGATTACTTAATGCTGTGTGTGCGTGTGTGTGTGTGTGTGTGTATGTGTGTGTGTGTGTGTGTGTGTGTGTGTGTGTGTGTGTGCTGATCCATACATCCATCCATACATCCGTACATCCATCCATTTGCTGCTCACTGACTGTTATTTATTTCATGGACGATCTATATTTCCATCTACTTGTTAAATTAGTCATATATATAATTGGACAGCATTAGTACCAGAACCTCTGAGAATATAGTGGGAGAGTTGGAAGAAGAATAGCAAAACTACCCTCTCAGAGCCCTATGTGAATGCAACAGTGATAACTGAAGCGGAGGCAGCTGTAATATCAGCACTGAAGTAGCAGTGTTTGCAGGGATCAGGATGATAAGGAAAGGCTCTGACAGCTTAAATATATCATCTTATTAATGTGAACTGTGAATTAATATTATGAGATTTGCCTCTGCCAGTATTCTTATTACATGTCTGCTGGATGTTTGACAGCTCCCTATGTTGAATCTTTAGTATGTTTTTAAATGGTAGAACTCTTTGAGGGGAAAGATTTTTCTCAAACATGATCAAATTGGTTGCAAAAAACAAAGAGAATTGCACAGAAAAAACAAACAGAATTACCTGAAAATGTAGGTGTCTATATGAGTGCTTATTTAAGTGATGGATTTTGATCATATTTGGGGAATGATTTTACATAGTTCACATGAAACATAGGGAAACCTCATTATTATGTGTGGATACACAGTTCTAACATCATCCACGTTTCTGTGTTGGTGCAGGAATGTGTTTGACTCTTTAAATATGAAGTGGAAGAGGCAGAGAGGTTTATTAGATAACAGGCATAGCCATGGTGTCCACTTGGTCACAGTTATTAATAAAATATCTATTTTTATGAAGACCTGGCCAAGAGGAAAAATCCTGCGTCCTGGTGTCTCTCATGAAGCAGGCTGAAGATGACAAGGGAGGAAGATAGAGGAAAATGTGTGAACTGATGGGGAGGTTAAGGAATCAAGAAAATCAGATTAAGGAGGTTCAGAGAAAACCAAAGGAGCTCTTTGTGGGGGGGACTGAGCCTCGCTCCAACCTCTCCAAGTGATATCAGCCCTAACTGTATCTTAATATTTATGCTGGTTTCAGGACTTTATTTTCAGACAGTGAGCCTATATTTAGGCAATGTCTTTTTATGGGTCAGTAGGCTGACTCCCAAAAACATTTCAAGATTTCTTCCTGAAAAAGAAATCAAAGAGAAACAGAGACAAAGTTCTGGGACTTTTGATTCAGTCAGTTTAGTCTGTTGTGTTGAGTTTATAAACAGTTACTGATTTCCAAAGGAATTTCCTTAAAATAACTGCTCTATAGGTCTATTTAAATAAAACTGACAGAAAATAACTCACAGAATAAATAAAATATATTATATAAAGTTTTGGCCTCTGTGTAGCTACTGAAGTCAATTTTCACCATGAATCAACAAACACGCCTGAAAACTTGATGGAACACATGATGGAAAAAAAAAAAAAGTAGGCTACCAATGAGGACACCAAAGTAATATTATCTATTCATTGTCTGAAAATTTGGGGGATGTATAAGTACATGAAGAGGAGACTCAATTTGACTTTTTATGGGTAAAAAGTCAATAGGATGAAAGTAAAATAAAATAAAATAAAATAATTTTAATATGCTCTAGTGTGAAAGAAAACTAATGGTTTGAACATTATGACATACCTGCTCTACCAAAATGACAGAAGACATACTTTCAAACAAATCATTGAAGAAATGCAATTGTAAATGAAATTAAAAATTGAAAAAACATAAATAGTATATGAATAAAGAATATGAGTCTTGTCTTGTTCACGCACGCGCTTACGTCACTAAAAGAAAGGTATTACGTTCTAACCGAGGGAATATAAGGGCTGCTCATCACTTGGATCTCTCCCTCCTGCACCTGGACTTCAACACGAACTTCACCGGTTGCAAACCAAAGCTGTGGAAAGCGAACTCTTGGAGAAGTGAATTCCTGGGAAGAAACTACTGGAGGACTGGATCCTGTTGGAGAACAAAACCACTGCATTACTGAACTACTGTGGAAAAGCAAGGACTGTGAATATGGCCCTGAGTAGACCACTGGTCCCTGAGGAACACCTGCTGAGGGAAGACGCCCCTGAGGTGGACAACAACCATGCAGGTAGGACAACTTTTACTTGTATTCTGTCCTACTAAAAACATGTTACTGATAACTGATTCATTGATTAATCACAGTTTATCAGTGTAAGCCAGTATAGCTTAAATTTAAAGGTGGACAGTTCACATCTTGTCATTAGACCTATTTCTCACTTTTGGTGAAAACAGACTCTTATTCGACGATTTCTTCGTGTGTAATTATTATTTGAGGATCAGAATTTCTTAAAGAGCTCAGGAAAAGTGTGGAATTCATTTACAATTAATGTAGTGATCTGAAAACACTGTCATTTTGGTTTGAGGGCATCAAATTGTCCAAATGTCGCCTCGAAATTACTGGAAAAAGATGGCGACTGAGCAAAATTTCATAAAATGGCAAAAATCAGTTTTTCTTGAGCACCATGGAGACGATGGAACTTTTAGCTCCGAACGTCAGGACGTACAGGTGTAAACACAGCAGGGGCCTGCTGCTGTGTTTGTGGATGGGGCCCTGAGTTTGTTTTGACTCTTGAAGCTTGACTTATTTTATCTTCGAGCTGATACCGAATGATCTCGAACTTTCATGTTCAGAGTTGATGACAAAAACAACTTGTTGGAAAAATTGTGATACTTTATGACTAGATAAACATAATTATCCTAAAGAGGAAGTGTATACGTCCTGAAGTGAACTTTTCATATTATGACATTGTGTTTGTTTTCAAGACAGGAGTTGTCAGAGAGGAGCGCAGTGACCTTCGCTGTTCTTCCTAGCTACTGCACCCACACATTTGTTATGAAGGCATGAATCAAGTCTCTATCGAGTGTGTCTCATATCAGCAAGGATGTGAGGTCACTCTCATATGTTCTGTGTATAAATCCTGCGTGAACTTTGTATTCTTTGACCATTTGCACTGCAAGCTCTTTGTGTGTAACTTGTTCCCTTGCTGCAAGAATAAATATCCTACTCTTGTGAATTTTCAGACGGTATTCCTGAGTTGAATTGATAATTTTCCTAACACAACTTATTCCCAGGTTTTCTTCCTGTGCTGTTCAGAAGGAGATAAAATGGAAGATGTCTGGCTGTTTTTGGACCTTCTTGATCCTGAGCTGTTGTTTTCACTCATCACAGGGTTTGTAGGTGACATGTTGGTGCCTTGATCACACTCAACTGCTTTTAGCTCGTTAGTGTGGCATTTTAATTGGCCTGTTTGTGTGCGCTCGCCCTGAGTCTCCTACATATCCCATGATTTGCAATCAATACACTACAAACTTCTACCTACAAACTACTATTTTTGGTCTGCAAAGATTTTTCAGATTATTGTTATTACATGAAGGCAAAAAACTATAGGCTATTTATTACCTACCAGGACAGATATCAGCAAAATAAAATCAAAGTTAAAGTTGTCTTTAAATGTGAAAACAGGGTCCAAGTTTCAAGTTTTTTTTTCCACCCAGAAAAACTCAGATCTAAATGACATTGATATTTCAACTAATGCCTGTCACCTTATTCATCACAAAACTATGCTGTCGAACCAGCTGCCTTGAAACTTGTCATTATAACAAGTTCTAACAAACTGAGCAGGCAGGTGATTCTTCGCAGCGGCCCCCATTGTTCTCACTTCTCACAAACACGAGTTACAAAACTTGTCAGTGCTGTACTTCTCAGTTTGGGTGCATCAATTATATGTGTAAATACACCAGGACAACAGGCTTATACTTTCAATCATGCTCATACTCCAGACACAAAGTTGTTAAATTTTAATCAGTGACTCAATCTCTTCCACTGTGATTGTGAATATACTTGTAATTCATAGTCAAGATTCCCATCTTTGTGAAAAAGTTTCTTTCAAGCTCAACACATCAATAGTTAAAGGTTTGAAGTAAAAACTGGTTATCATTCAGATAAATGCAGCATAAAATGATTTTCATTCTTTACAAAATAATAATAGAACTGCACAGGATTTGATGTTTATGTTAAGATGGGATCACACCTTGACTGTTAATGGTTCAGTGGCACATGTAGAACAGCCGTAGTTAGCGAACAGTGATGTAATATTTTATCTAACTTTAGCTTTGATTATTGCTTATTTAGTCCTAAATATTTAATCATATGAGAAATACTGTTAATTAAGATGCTTTCACCTTTTCCTCTCAGGTAGTGTGAACTACATCATTGGAAATCCTGCAGAAGATGGCCTCCCAGAAGCTATCAGGATTGTGGATGGCGCCGAAGAAGACAAGTTCCCAAGCTACATGTCATCAAGTGAGGTAGACGAAGACCTGGAGGAAGGTGAAGTCTTTGTTGAGACGGAGAACTGGTCTGACGGCATCAGCATTGATTCAGGGTATAGTGCCATGACTGAGGATTACGAAGACACGGAAGACGATGATGACAAGGGGGAGGAGCTTGGAATCAAACCAACCCTGGCCTTACCTTCTGAGTCGCAGTCACCCACACCTATCTATCTAATGTCCCCTCTTTCCTTGATCTAGGTAAATACCACTCTTCGTATTCAGTGGATGGACATATTCCATCCATCGATCAATTAGCGAAAGCTACTCTGCTTTGTTGGGGTCTGGAGCTGATCCGAGGTGACAAGGGGATGGATCACCCTGGACAGGTTGCTAATCACTCACAGGGTGACACAGAGATGGAAAACCATTCTACCCTATGGAATATTTAGAGTCACCAGTCAGCCCCATGTGTGAGTCTTTGGGTGACCTTTGGACTTAGACCCTGCGAGAAGACCCACATAGACTCAGAGAGAATGCGCAAAACCAGAACCTTGTTGCAGTGAGATGATAGTGCTGACCACTTCTGCATGAAATATGTCAATGCCTCCCTGCAGAGGTACTACAGGGAGGCCCTTGTCCTGGTCTGACCTGCCAGGTCTTACAGCATCCCATCTAGCTGAGGTATTTCCCTGGCTGGGGTTTAACAGGGTTGTTGTGGAAAAAGGAGTCAGGGATCAAAAAAGAAAAAGCTGCAGGTCATGTATGAAGTGCTCTACCACATGAGCTGTTGCTTATGACAATGTGGGAGAAAAGGTAAGTATGAGATGTTTGCAGAGAAAATTACCTACCATAGCCTGTTATATAAAAGCATAGAAACTGTGTAAACTAGCTTACATACAGTATTCTGAAACTGTTCAATCAATTTACTATGTAACATCATTTATTCATTCAACAACTATTTTATCCTGTTTACTCTGTTCTTTGATTTTCAACTAATTTGTAGATTCCCATACAGAGGTACAGTATGTAAACAAGTATTAACATTAACAAAAGTGAAATTTCACTTATTTAATAGCTCAGAGATTATTTCTCTTACTCACTGTCGTACTTTTATGTTTTTCTTTAGAAGGTGCAGATGCTTCAAGTCTTAATATTACTTGTTATTACTTCAGTAGTGTTACTGCTATTTCTTAATACTCTATCACTGGACTGCACCTCTGACGGAGCAGAGCTGTCTAACATGCTGTTGTATCACAGAGTGAACTGGTATTTGTTTTCTTGTTGATGCAGGTGCAGCTCTGAGGGATGGACTGTTTCTCCGCCTCCAGCAGAGACAGCTGTTCTCCTCCAGGCTCCAGGAGTGTATTTACTGCATCAACATCCACACAAGAAGCAACAACGTGGAAGACCGAAACCCAACATCCAGGATTTCCTTGACGACAGAGTGCATTGTATCAACACCTTTAATGTGCTGGTAAAGATGCAAATAGCAGCTCTGCTGAAAGGTGCATGTATGAAGGGCTCGCAGCAAAATTGATCTCTGCAGATTTTATTACTTATGTTCAATGCTTGCAATGTAACTGAGTACATGCACTTATTCTGCTTTTATACCTCTGTTTTTATACTATTTATTGTTTATTTTATGTTTATTTATAAAGACTTTAATGTGTCTACTTGTCTGGAGTTATATTTACTGTATGTACCACTGGAGACACTTAATTTCGTTGCACTGGAATGACAATAAAGACATTGAATTGAATTGAATTGAATTGAATTGAATTGAATTGAATTTGTTTGACTGATTTGATGATGAATTCAATAAAATAATCACATCTGAAATTAGACTACACATATACTCTACTGATGTTATTTTCCCCATTAGCAAACTGGCAAATATTTGATGACATGTTTGAGAAGTATTGCACATGAACATTATGTGTTTAGTGTGTTAAAACACACAGGGTCGGGGCCTTAAACCTGAGGTTTTGCTTCTCGGTTTGCCCAGTCCTAATATTAAAGGCTCCCATCAAAGAAGACTGTTTAATATACTTACATTTGCATTCCGGAAGAATGTGTTATTCAGGTGGATTGATGATACGCCACCTACAATTGGTGGTTGGCACAAACTGATATTTGATATAATTCCGATGGATTATCTAAGATACAGATTTAAATTGATGATTTTTTTTTTAAAGACTTGGACACTCTTCTTTTATGCTGGTAAAAGAACAACCAATATTATTTTGAAGGGAGTGACGAATAGCAATAAAGAAAATAGGTTTACTGATGTTTTTGGGTTACAAGGTGGAATAGTATTTTTTTACTCAATATTGCACTTATTGTTCATTATTTACTTTATTTCTTTCTTTCTCTTCAGATGTTTGTCGCATCATTGTCATCTGTAATGGGACTGAACTTTTCCTCATCCATGTGTGCATGTATCTGTGCACATTGGTATTATAATTATGTGGCCACTGTTTGTTTCTGTTATAGTTTTTTGGCATCAATGTTGAAGCAAATAAAGATGAAAAAACATTTTTCATTCATGCGATTGACAGCCGAACACCATTTTCACAGGCGTGGCCGTGTCCCATTGACAAAGGCTGGGGCTTGGATGCGACTGAGAAACTTCCAATTTCAATGTCCTTTTATTTATTATTATATATGACTTATTTGCTATATTGCAGAAAACAGTTTGTGAAACTGCATTTATGCTATGGCCAGCCAAACCTATTGTCCACAGTGTGTGATTAACAAATAAGATAGTGGTTAGATGGTTAAAATATTAACATGTCAAAGGTCAAAGGGTTCAAATGTCGAGCGTGGGTCAAATGCATCTGCTTTTACTGCAATAGACAACAGAACAGAAAACAGCAACAGAAAAACGTTCATCTTCAAAATATACTTGCACAGTAATGTTTATTTCATTGAATTAAATTCAACACCTCATGCAACAGAAATGATCATTCATCTTCAGGACAAGAAAGCATCTGGGATTTTTGTGATTACAGTGCAGCTTCAAAGCTGTTTATAAAGCTGGGGAGAAAGCTTCATCCAGCAGCGGCATCTTCATGTTTAGAACGAGAGCGTGTCTATGTTCCCACAGCCCCATGTTCCCACAGCCCTATGTTCCCACAGCCCTATATTCCCACAGCCCTATATTCCCACAGCCCTATGTTCCCACAGCCCTATGTTCCCACAGCCCTATGTTCCCACAGCCCTATGTTCCCACAGCCCTATATTCCCACAGCCCTATGTTCCCACAGCCCTATGTTCCCACAGCCCTATGTTCCCACAGCCCTATGTTCCCACAGCCCTATGTTCCCACAGCCCTATGTTCCCACAGCCCTATGTTCCCACAGCCCTATGTTCCCACAGCCCTATGTTCCCACAGCCCTATATTCCCACAGCCCTATGTTCCCACAGCCCTATATTCCCACAGCCCTAACCCTAACCCTAATTTTCAAAAATTTCTGTGAAAAAAAAGTTCTAAGAAATGTGGGAACATAGGGCTGACCCCGTTTAGAACAGTAAATCTGTGTGAGGATTTTCTTCATCATGCACATCATCAAATCATGCCAGTGGTTCAATCTGAAAAACACTTGATATCTTTATTTGAAATGAATCAGTACAAAACTAACTGTATGTACAGAATGATGGAAATATGTCTGAAAAGGTTAAAACAAATTTCAATATACACACATATAGTGACAGGTTATAGACTGTAGTGAATATTGGCAAAATATGACCTGTGAGAGTTGAAGCCACGCTTAAATTAATTATCTTATTCACTGCCATTAAAGTACACAAGTGCCTTGAGGCAGGTTTGTTTTCAGCAACCAGGCAGAAGAAGCGTGATCATTTTCGCAGTCCTGTGTGCTGAAAGATCTAAAAAAAAGCAAATAAGATGGACTTGAAGATGGCTTCATATGGGTCCAGATAGGACGACATGGAAACATCAAAGAGTCACGCATGCCGTTGCCATAGCTTGACCAACCTGGCCTCCATGTTTTCAGACATTCTGTTTGCCACTTCAGGCGCAGTGAGAAAAAAAAACATTCGGGAATCGACTTGCGGCTCTGCTTCTACTATGCGAAAGCCTGCGTTGGCCCACAGTAATTTCTGACATGTCAGAAATTTATCCGACCGTCCTATGGCTGTTCAAGAGCAGATGATCGGTCCAGAATAAGTGCATGTACTCAGTTACATTGCACATAGGTAAATGCACAGATAATATCTCACATGTTTAGTGTATATTCAGTCGAGTTCTGTTGCAGTATTTCAGGCTATTAAAGTTAAAACTGTTTAATGATTTATGCTAGTGGATATTTAGGTGCTAAGGGTGAGTTGTTGTTTAAACATCTGCCTCAGGGAAACTATTCACAACCACTGATAAAGATCACCCTATGGGCATCTGTAGGGGGGCACCCGGAGGTAACAGAGGTAGATAATTGGTAATTTATATGTATACATTAACTGTCTTCCTTTGAGCGTGCTGAGCTTTAGGTTACACTTGAGGTCGGAGTCAGACGGGAAGGAAGAAGCCAGCAGAGCCAATCAGAAGACGACAAAACGCCCGTGCACATTTCTTTGTTTGTACTTGTATAAATACACTGGATCAGGGAAAGTTAGTTTGTCAGACTGTGGACTGACCAACACTTGTTATTGGTTAGGAAAAGGCACATCTGATCCAGAATTCTGTAATTGTTCATTGCTTGCTGAAAAGATTCACTAAACAATTTGAACTAAATTCTTTGGTGTGGACATTCACTGGTCTTTTGAGTATTTTGAACATTGCATTCACCCCGTGGGGGGTGAGAGTTTTTTTCTGCCATCAGCAAAAGCTCCTTCAATTCTCTAATGGCACTTGGATAAAAGCTTGTCAGGGAAGTGCAGGTAAAAAAGTGCTTAAAATAGTGCCTATTAACAACTTAAAAATATGTGTTCAAAAAAGCGCATCCTTTGTGAGAGTCCTTGATCGCATGCTGCTCCTCAGTTCATGGAAGAACTTCTCAGGTTCAATTAGTTTTTGGTTGGCATCTGTTTTAACTGACACTTCTTTAAAAATACCATTCTCAACAGTGTGAGAAGCAATTTGATAGTGTGGTCCTGGTGTCTCCATCACAGCTGAAAATACTTCCGCCTGCCTTTTTCCCATATTCACAGCACCTGACAGACAGACAACTCTTTCCTGCAATGATTCTGATGTGAAGTCTTTCAGCTCTTCTAAAGCATTGAACATAAGTCTAAGATTTTTAATAAAATCTGCAGAGGTCAGTTTTGCTGAGAGCCCTTCATACAGGCACCTTTCAGCAGAGCTGCTATTTGCATTTTTACCAGCACATTTAACGTGTTCCAGACAGCTTCAACGGTGTTAGAAGAAGCCATACATCTCACATTTAACACACAACCTATCTTGCGCAACTGTGCACCCACTGCTGATGCTCCTTGATCGATCTCTCTGAGATTTTCGGGAGATTGAATATAGAGACAATACAGCTTGTCTAAAAAAGTGGTAAAGTGGTTTGTCTCTACACAGCTCTTTACAGCATCTACAGTTCTAACCTGTGATTCAAACAGTGCCAAGCAGTTATCTGAATCATAACCAGTTTTTTACTTTAAACCTTTAACTATTGATGTGTTGAGCTTGGTAGAAACTTTTTCACAAAGATTGGAATCTTGACTATGAATTACAAGTATATTCACAATCACAGTGGAAGAGATTGTGTCACTGATTAAAATGTAACAACTTTGTGTCTGGAGTATGAGCATGATTGAAAGTATAAGCCTGTTGTCCTGGTGTATTTACACATATAATTGATGCACCCAAACTGAGAAGTACAGCACTGACAAGTTTTGTAACTCGTGTTTGTGAGAAGTGAGAACAATGGGGGCCGCTACGAAGAATCACCTGCCTGCTCAGTTTGTTAGAACTTGTTATAATGACAAGTTTCAAGGCAGCTGGTTCGACAGCATAGTTTTGTGATGAATAAGGTGACAGGCATTAGTTGAAATATCAATGTCATTTAGATCTGAGTTTTTCTGGGTAGAAAAAAAAACTTGAAACTTGGACCCTGTTTTCACATTTAAAGACAACTTTAACTTTGATTTTATCTTGCTGATATCTGTCCTGGGAGGTAATAAATAGCTTATAGTTTTTGGCCTTCATGTAATAAAAATAATCTTAAAAATCTTTGCAGACCAAAAATAGTAGTTTGTAGGTAGAAGTTTGTAGTTAGTGTCCAAGTGTATTGATTCCAAATCATGGGATATGTAGGAGACTCAGGGCGAGCGCACACAAACAGGCCAATTAAAATGCCACACTAACGAGCTAAAAGCAGTTGAGTGTGATCAAGGCACCAACATGTCACCTACAAACCCTGTGATGAGTGAAAACGTCCTCTTTAGGATAATTATGTTTATCTAGTCATAAAGTATCACAATTTTTCCAACAAGTTGTTTTTGTCATAACTCTGAACATGAAAGTTCGAGATCATTCGGTATCAGCTCGAAGATAAAATAAGTCAAGCTTCAAGAGTCAAAACAAACTCAGGGCCCCATCCACAAACACAGCAGCAGGCCCCTGCTGTGTTTACACCTGTACGTCCTGACGTTCGGAGCTAAAAGTTCCATCGTCTCCATGGTGCTCAAGAAAAACAGATTTAACTGTCATAAAAACAAATAATAATACTGTATATATTTCATGAATTTCCCTTAGGGGATAAATAATAAATAACATATCTATCTATCTATCTATCTATCTATCTATCTATCTATCTATCTATCTATATCTATCTATCTATCATAAAAATACTTTAAAAATCTTGTCTTACTGTGTTTTGTTCACGCACGCGCTTATGTCACTAAAAGAAAGGTATTACGTCCTAACCGAGGGAATATAAGGGCTGCTCATCACTTGGATCTCTCCCTCCTGAAGTGAATTCCTGGGAAGAAACTACTGGAGGACTGGATCCTGTTGGAGAACGAAACCACTGCATTCCTGAACTACTGTGGAAAAGCAAGGACTGTGAATATGGCCCTGAGTAGACCACTGGTCCCTGAGGAACACCTGCTGAGGGAAGACGCCCCTGAGGTGGACAACAACCATGCAGGTAGGACAACTTTTACTTGTATTCTGTCCTACTAAAAACATGTTACTGATAACTGATTCATTGATTAATCACAGTTTACCAGTGTAAGCCAGTGTAGCTTAAATTTAAAGGTGGACAGTTCACATCTTGTCATTAGACCTATTTCTCACTTTTGGTGAAAACAGACTCTTATTCGACGATTCTGTGAGCTATTTTCTGCAAGTTTTATTTAAATAGGCTCATAGAGCAGGTTTTTTTATTTAAGGAAATTCCTTTGGAAATCAGGAACTGCTAAAAACACTACAGACTGAAACAGCTGTCCCAGAACTTTGTCTCTATTTGTCAGTAATTATAGTTATTTTCCAGGAAGAAATCTTGAAATATTTTTAGGGAATTACAGATCCATAAAAAGACATTTTACCATTTTATTTACATACATACAGCTAATCAGTGCTTTAAAGTCAAAATTAAAAATAAGCTCACTCTCTGACATAGACAACAGAAATCAGTGTAAAAGACTTTTTCCTGCTCTCTCTCTCCTCACCCTCCCTAACTGTTGTACCCCCTGACCTCATTCTTCTCCCCTGATACGCCATTCCCCATCCATCCGCTCCCACACCCCCTGCTGCCAAACCAGCGACTTCTTCTTTCTGTGAATTTTGCATGTTCCCCCTGCGTGGGTTTCCTCTGGGTGCTCCAGTTTCCTGCCACACTCCCACACTTTTTTACTGTCAAAATAACACAAAAAAGTTTTATCTTACAAGCCTTTCTTTTGACTCCAACTCAACATGAAGTGATTCTGGAGCCTGTAGGCTTTACTGGATCTGCTACCTGCAATATAATATAGTATATTCAAGATAAATGTTCATCAGTGAGAGGTTTAGCACTGCATTAAAGTGTTCGCATGCACCTTGAGGATATGGGCATAAAAATTATGTTTGACTTCAATCTTAAATCAAGCCATGGAGATTTTTTTGAATTCAGCTTTCATCTTTTATTCCCAATAATTGTTGGTAATAATATCATAATAATTATAAATTGAATGTCCACCCACAGACTGTGGTCCATCCTCTCTATGGCACCTGGAAGTTTCAGTGGTGGTCTGCTTATTTTTCTACAGCTGAACACCACCATCTAGTGGTCACTTTACATATGTGCACCTCAACTCACAAAAAGTTTTCAAAGCATAGCTGTCTATATTTGAAAGGTAACCTAGCAAAAATAGCTATCAGGATGAAACCACTGTAATTTAACTACGGTGTAAGTGTAAGTTAACAAACACAGTGAAATACAAAGCTACTGTTAAAAATACGGTCAAAGACAGACACAAAAAATTTATTACACACGCTACATCTCATCATTACATCAGTGGTTAATCAGTCATTTTCTGATGAGTTAGTGGATTTTGCGACAGGCAGCTGCTCATGATCTCTATTAAAGAAGGAATGTTTAAAAAAATGGCAACAAGTAACATCCAAGGAACAAACCTTGTCAAATATTGTTTTAGTACAAGCAGGAAATTACAAGTGATCATGTGAAATGTAACATTTTCTCAGTAAATCTGCCGTTGTTGATTACAATTGTCTCATTTGCAGGGTGTTTGCAAGAAGAACAGTATTTTCTGCTAATTAAGTTTATTGTGTGACTGGCATTTTATCATCATATTTTGTATGTCGTCTGTGTCTTGTGGCTTTGTGCCATAGGTGCATTGAACTGAGGAACCGATTGTACATTTCACGAATGCTGAGGAACAAAGTCGATTTCAACTTTTTACCTGAGGAGAGTTTTTGGAGACTTGTGGACTTTATGAGGGTTATTATCAATTTATCTGCTGATCATTTTGACAATTAATTGATTAACCATTCAACACACTGTTTGGGCTGTTTGTCCATAACAGCAGTATGCTGCATGTTAAAATAGGTTAACATATTAGATTTACTGTAATAAAATGACATTTCATGTTTACAGCTTTCACAAAATACACTTTTGTATTTATTACACTGTTATTACATAGAGTATCACTTAACATTGAAGAGTTTTATTGTTGTAGTATAGTAAATGATGTAAACTAGGAAATAAAATTATATATATATATATATATATATATATATATATATATATATCATGTCTAATGAAGAATCAGAATAGAAAGGGGGAAAAAAAAGTTCATGATTCATGCATGAAAGGGTTCAGATTTTGCACAACTTTAACAAGTTCTGGTCTCACACAGTCACCACAAATTCATTTACAGTCAAACTGATAGTGCTCTGTACCATGTGTCCTACACTGTGTCATGACTGACTGATGTCTTACCCTGTCCCTGTATCATAATTAGACATTGCATTTATCTGTTGTCTCATTATTGTTTTTCCTTGAATTAATCAAATAACTTGGTGCCACCTGCTCTTCATATCCCAATTACAAACAGCGAGTCACCACAATGATTTCCTTTCAATGATCTTGTTGGATATATATATATATATATATATATATATATATATACACTGTATATTCACCTTGGCTTAGATTGTTAATTAGACTGTTAAGTAAAAGTATTTTGCCAATCACTTCCATTACAAGTTACAGTTTTCCAAATGCCAACTTCTGTCCCACATTATGATGCAGAGAAGAAGAAGGGATTGTCTGAAATTCAAACAGTACCACTTGCATGAATTGAATTAAATCAAAAACAGTAAGGCCATGAAAATATGTTGAATACATTTTCCACTTTGACAGGCAAATGGGCAAATGGTGGAAAAACTGTGGAAAATATTGTGAACATCTCCATGTTATAGCTAATATTATTTATTGGCATTCTTCAACTTCTCTTAATTTAAATGCAGCTTTTGAATGATGGGGCTCATTCTTTAATTAACTTTTTTTTTTTTAAATTAAATGACTGGAAAGGGTACATAGGTTTCTAGCAGGTTTCTGGCAAAAATCAAATCAATCAAAAATACCTTTAAATAATATTTTGGCATCCGAAGGAATACTGTAGGCAGACGGGAAAAGAGGAGCGTATTAAGAAATCTGAGAAATCTGAGATAATGTTATTTGTTGATGATTAAAATGCACAATTTATTGGAAAGAAATAAAGCTTGAATATAAAAGTTTCTGAGGCTGTATGTTTCTGCATGAATAGATAAAAACTGAACAGTCGTACACACACATATTTCATGAGACAGACGCTCAGTTTGTCATAAATCTCTAAGATAATGTTCTCAATGAATTTTTTGTAATCAGATGGAATTAACAAACTCCATATGCTTTGAATTTGAAATTCTTTCAAATTAGTTGTGTATTATACTTATGATGATGTTACTGGTGTTACCGAGTGATTGATTTTAGTTTCTATGTCAAATCTTTCATCTTTCAAATCTAACAACTGCACAAAACCCATATCAAGCCTCATAAATCAAAGCTAACAATTTGTGAATGATAACTGTACATTCGTTTGCTGTGTAGAGAAAACATGGCAGTAATGGAGGTGTTAAAATAGGCAGTAAACATAAAATTTGTGGATACCAATGCTGTTCTATTTGTTGCTGTGTGTTTACATAAATGTTTGATGAATAGATTTAAGGATTTTGATGAGGAATTTAGATGATGTATAATAATTTCAATCACAAGTCAGACACATAGTTAGAACTGTACAGGTAGAAATGGACACGCACACACGCACGCACGCACATGCGCACACACGAAAATACACACCGTGTAATTCAGGCCCAATTGGTGTAAAACAAGCCTGTGCTGAAAATGACATATTTCATTGTCGGCTATCTCCATTCATATGTGATTTTTATGAACTGTAATTCCTTCCACCTCCTATTACCCCTGTTGCCTCTCCGTCAAAGGCACACTGAGGCTGTTCTCTAATCTGAAGTGACAGCCCATATACTTTCACTCACACATTACAGTATAGCCTTGGGCAACTGAGCCTGCTCCTTTCAAAATGTTGAAACCAGGTTATTTCTATTGAAGTATTAAAGTAATACTTCAGTTTAAGCTATTATTTCTGGGTGTGTTATTTTTTCCAACTGCAGAGCTGAGTGGGGATTGATTGAACGTGAATGTGGGAGAGAAAGGACACAGTGTAGAGACTGAAATGGGGGGAAATGTAAAGAAGGATCACTGACGACAGGGATTTATTAAAAAAAAACAAAAAACTTTATTTTTTGTTGCTGTTCTTCTGGAGATTTCAATTTCATCTCAGAGTTTTTCTTTAGTGGTGAGAGTTTGCTCACTTATATATGAATACAACAAACTGTTAAGTTCCATACTTAGGTCACATGATGACAACTGAGTCAACTCCATCTGCAGAGAAAGACGATGGGATGTGGGTGAAAGCAAAAAACTATCAATAGGATCAACTTGTTAACAATTAATTGGATCAAAATTGTTATGAGTTTTACACACTTAGGCACATCCTTATGAGTCACTTTTATGGATACGGAGCTTCAAAAACACAAGTTCCTACACTTCCCACAATGCAATTCGGTAACCTTTTCATTAGAGCCTCCCTGCTACATCTTTCATACTCCATGCCTCTGTTTTTGTAAAAGAGACATTCTCTGATAAATGTGTATAGTTTCCAAGCCCAAGCTGAGATCACCCTAAATGACATCATCAAGGTTATTTCCTCATTTCACAGAGCTGTTCCAGAGCCAGACAAAACATCATTCAACTGTACTGTCATGATACATGAACTGAGATTGATGGAGTTGATGGACCTTTTTAATTACTCTACATAAAGTGTGAACACAAGTTTGACAGTTATCAGTTTTATTCTCCCGAATTCTTTTATCCTCAGTGTTGTGTCAGTGTGGTTTCATCTGATCTAATTGACAGTGGTCTGCCTACACAAGCAACGACCCCACAACTGTCATTGTATTTTAATTAGAAGATTGCTCAATTCTGATTGGTGCACATAAATATGTGACATTGTGTTTTTTCAACTGATCACCGAAAGAGACAAAACTTATATGAGTTAACGTGACATCTTAATGGAGAGTAAAAAAGCTGACTGAGAATATTTTCAGTGGCTTTACATTTAAAATTGTTCCATCTTTTCTTGCACTTCCCTCTCTGTTGGGACACACTGCTAACGCCTGCGTGTTAAGACTGTAAATGCAGTGACGCAGTGATCACAACTTCTGCTGAAGTCTGGTTAGTTTACCAATGTAGAAACAGTTTTTTTTTTTTCTGTTTCTGTATCTGAAAAGTTGAGCTCAAATGAAACACTTGTGTTGTCAAAACAAAATCGCAGCTTGTTTCGCTTTGTGGCAAAAATTTCCTCCCCTACTCAGCATCTTTATCTGCTCATCTTCATCAGTTTTACAGTGTCCGCTTCCCTGGCGCTGTCCCACATATTACCACAGGGTGGCAGTAGTGACCTTCTGGTCAGTGGGAGATGCGCCGCAGCGAAAGAATGAGATATACAAAGACACGGAGAAAGAATTTGAATTAGACCAAATTGTTATTGACTGTGTTTATTATTATTCCTCATAACAGTAATATTAGTGATTTTTGTTAAATTAATATCAATCATCTGATCATAATATTAACCTTGAGTGATATCCTTTGTTAACATGAGTTTCTGTCCTTAACATCGGCCCTCCAGTGAAACACGTCTGAATATAGTGAAGTGACATAAAATTACAGAAGACAAACTGAGAAAAGACAGAAAAAAGGAGATAAGTTACTGAGGGAGAGAAGAGTTCATAGATTCAATCATTATTTGAAATGTAAATTTAGTGGTGCAGAATAGAGGGTGAAGGTGGGAGAGAATAAAAAAGAAAGTGAAGAGGAAATGTTACGGAGAAAGGATGAGAGAGGTGTTAAGGAAAATGTGTAGAGTGTAGCTGGGGGGGGGCGGTGGAGAGAGAGAGAGAGAGAGAGAGAGGTCAGGCTTTTGATTTGGTTCTTCTCTTATATTATGTGATGATGGACTGAAGGCTCAGAGAAGGTGGAGAAAGAGGGAAGAATATATGAAAGAGGGAGAGAGAAAGAGAGGAGGAGGGGGGGTGGGGTGGGGGGTATATTGTTTTTGTGGCAAATTGATGTGATCCATCTGAACCATGTGACTCCTGCAGCACACTCCCTGAGTGACCAGAGCCACGCCACACCCAAGGGCAACTGGAATTGCATTGTGCCCCCCCCTCCTTTTTTTTCTCCTCTTTTTTTTTTCTTTTTTTTTTAGGCAATAAGAGACGATGTATGTCCTCCATTTTGCCACGGGAGTGAGCAAACAAAACGACAGCCTGTAGTTATATGTATCGCAGTTCTTCTTCCCCTAAAAATATATTCCACCAACACACACACACACACACACACACACACACACACACACACACCCTCTGAGAGGTGGGCATGTGGCTGGCCTCCCAAGTCATTTTCTTTGGAGATGCTGTTTTATTGTGCTCGCTGATCCGATTTCCCTTCCTCTCCGGTGTGATTTCTCTTTCTGTTGCCCCGGTCAATCTTACAGCTACGGTTCACCTGGAGAAGAAAAATTGTGCGACCACTACACCAACACACCAGCACTAACAACAATAACAACACGGCATAATAATGCTTTCATTTGAGGAATGGGAAATAATGTGTCTTCATGATCTATCTAGGCCACATCAAATATATGAATCATGTTATTACAGAGGAATAGGAGAAGACCGGGGTCCGCGTGTGCAGGACTGCAATGGAGATGCATGCTGGGAGAAATGCCAGTGTGTCAAGGTGGTTTTGGTCCATGAATGGCGATGTTAAATGTCTACTAGGTGCTGTGAGTTCTCTGTTTATTTGACCCTAGGTGCTGATCATACAGTTAGATTAAGAATATTCAGTATCATTGTCAACAAAAAAAAAAAACAAAACAAAACCAACAATGATTTTTTTATTTTATCCAGAGCCTGACATATCTTATTCCTCTATTCCCATAGAGATTCAAAGCACTAAATCAACAAATGATATTAAAATCGATTCATATTTGAATAAAGACGACATTGTCCATCAGTTTTAGGAGTTCACTTGGACTTTTGCCATTTTAAAGATATATGTTTTTAGTAGTAAAAAATAGGTAGGAAAGTATTGAAAGACAAACTTACATATTGTTGGTTTTGGTCGTTTTTTTTTTTTTTTTTACAATTAAAGAAATTACAGAATAACATTGGGCTTAAGTCTTTTCAGGAAGGAAGGTGGCTAAACCTTAAATGATGTACTTTTTTATATTCAACTGTATTATGAGCACAATATAGGTACAGTACTATACGTGATGTCATTCAAATAAACTATCATACAGAGCATTTCACCCAGACAGACATAGTTTAAAAATAACAATAATAATAAATTGTTGCTTATTTTGTCATTTTTAACACCTTTTGTAAAGTGTTAAAATAAAAATAAAAAAATCAATAAATGATGAGTTTGATTCAAAAAGTCTCACCTTGGGGGTCGGTATGGAAAAGCAGATTTTCATCTAATATTTGCTCGTTACTTGTCAGTTACTTTTTATTTCTGAAGGCCTCGAAAAAAGAGAACTGGTTATAACATATGTGTATGTAACTTCAGTATGAGCTTGTACCGGCAGGATACTGTACGCAGCTCCCTGATGTTTTGTAGTAACGACCATGGCTGACAATGCATGATCCAGTAATATGTCACCCAATGGTTTTTTGCAATCCCTGGTCATTCTGCTGTGCTGAGTTTTATTTATGTGTCATTATTTATCATTCTGGCTTCATACTTGTGATTGTTTTGGGCCATTTTGGGTGAAATAATGTGTTTTGACAGTCATCATCCCGGACAACATTGTGCATACAAAGGAAGAAAAAAAGAGCATATTTTCATGTAATGCTCTGTTTGTTTTCATGTTTTCCTATTGCTCTCTAAGAAGTATGTGTGTTTATCACCTCAGATTACTTGTTGTTTGTTAATTGTTAGTTGATGGGCCCCCCCCTCTGTACTGTGTGTTCTTTGTCTCATGCTCTAACGAAGGTCTCTGTGACTGAAAGCAAAGTGAATCAGGTTTGCAGTGGAGACGAGTTTTTAAATCTGAAAATTATCATCAATGCACAGATAATGCACAAAATGAGTAAATTTTCCAGGTGAATGTGTTGTAACGAGTTTAAAATTTAAAATTGGATTCTTAAATGAGAAATTCTTCTTTACTTTGTGTTAAATGTATTAACTTGACTCTGCAAAAGAGCCCGTGAAAGCAAAGAAATAGAAGTCGAGCAGAAGCAAAAGAAAAAAAAAAGACTGTACCTTAACAGTAACTTAACTGTACAGTAACTCAATTCAAAGTTGCTCTCCAACTCCTCTGTCCTTGGCGCCCCTCCAACAAAACAAATGCAATATTATCATGAGATGTTGTCCACTATCAGTAAGGAAGAACAGAGCCAGAGAAACACTCATTCCCTTCTCAGAGAAATCGAAGCGAGAGACATCTATTTATCGCCTTTCCTCTCTTGTTCCTAATTTAAATTTGAAGTTTTCAAACAAAAAAAGAAAAGTCAGAGGCAGGAGCAACATTAGTGACATTATAGGGCCCGTTTTCCCTCAACCAGGGAAATTAATTACTTATTGATCAAGAGAGCGGGTGAATAAAATGAAGTGAATTAATAAATAAGTGAACAGATAGCGGTGAGTGGGCCATAGGTGGGCTACTTGTTCACATTTGCAAACATCATGGTTGGCAGATTCCATTTATTTTCCATTCCATTACTAGCAAAACAGGGTCCTATGCACAGTGGAACTTAAGAGTTCATTTGTTAAAATATGATACTTTTTAAACATAAAAAAAGCTGCGAATTTAAGGGCAGAAACCCTCCATGCTAATGTGTTAAGTTTTGGTGGGTGGGGATGGGGGGGGGGGGATATAATCCCGCAATACATTAAAATCCATGTTTAAAGGAGCAATTTGAAAATTTAATTCCCTCCTTTTAATGATTTGTTGTTTTGAATTATACAAATAGTTAAAAGGCAATAATTTTATCTTTTCTTCTAATAAATGGCCCTGCTGCTGGAAAGTTGGGCGCTGATTGGGACATCCCTTAAAACTTGCTAAGTACATATCATTAGGCCTTAGTACAGGATGCCCCGGCTAATAAACAATTATTTATAACAAATTATTGCCTAATGTATCAAATTAACAACATGCAGCATGTGAGATTTATACGCCATGCTTACCACATTTATTACATTTACTTAAGGTATTCAGCGACGCACATTTGGTGTAAAACACATCTTTTTTTATAGATGGTACTTTATGGTGGAATGTGTGAGATTAACAGTGTGAAGTGTGTTTTTGTTTGGTTGATTTATGGAAACTATAAAGTCATGTTTATTGGGCCGGTGCAAATAATTAAATGGTGGAGTTTTAAGTGCAATATTCACCTAATGTAAAAAAAGAACAGGCGGAAATATTACCTCGTAAAATCGGAGTTATCTCCGAAGTCAAGGAGTCAAAATATTTACATCGATAAATCTGTCCTTAACACCTCACAGCTAACAGGGGTGGACGGCCCGACCAGTTGGCTTTTGTAGCAGCAGGCCTGAGATAAATGTTGGTGGGAGACGCCGCAGTTGTTTTTCACTGCGTCTAATTGCCTTTTTACCCTCCAGAATGGAGAGTTTAGGACAAAGAGGAGGAAAAGGTCTGCAACTACGCAAACAAACACACACACACACACACACACACACACACACACAAAATCACACATACATGCAGAGTTGCACAAATATCTCCCTGATTCACTTCGTTTCATCCAGCAGAGAACAACACTAATACGCAACCTCCCGGCCACGAACATGCACGTTACACAATTATTCCACACACAAACATGTGTGCACACGACCACGCACACAGATACTGTGTATGTGCAGCACAAGCATTAACACTCACTCAAACAAACATTCACCCAACTAGGTCAAAAGCAACAAACCCGCACAGTCGGACTGATTCCTTAAGATATTCATAGTAATCTTAAAATTCCTGCTTGTTGGGTAATAAGACACTTTATCATCACATGCGGTGACAAGGTACATTAGTCTTGACCTGCCACAGGGGGAAAAAAACGAATGCAATTTGATCACCATAACAACCAGCTTATTGATTATAACAATGTGTGGCTGGGTCATGTATCCACCACTCATACTGTTCCTGGAGAGGGAAGGTGAGGTGAAGAGAAAGAAGGGCACAAGAGTCCAAAAGGAGGACGCTTCTATTTGTGTGTTTACACGTAGATGTGCAGGACTTGTGTGTTTTTGTCTTTTGCTCTCACAGTTGTCGTTTTCAGGCTCCTCTCTCTCTCCAGACAGGGATTCTCCGAGGAAGATAAATATCTGTTTTGCAGAAATCCAATAGACACTCAGATGTTTTCAACAGCCGAGCCAGACAAACTTTTTGTTGTAACTTTAGAAGTTAACTGAATACCGAGAAAGCATTTGAGGGCTCATTGGTGAACTTATCACTTAACTGATGAGAACACTGACTCTCAAATCATCTGTGTGTCCCCAGTGGACTAATGGCTCCAGTGCCCCACGCTTAGCTTGGTAAATAAAACAGTCCTCCAGCATTTTAAGTGAGTAACTGAACAGGGAAGTGTGATACAAAAAGAAAAATGTAATGTAATGTCAGTCGCCTAAATCTGGTCACATATGTTCTTTGATAAGAATTATAGAATTGATTTTAGAAGTCAGGTTTTAATATTATTTCCTCCAAAAAAATCCATATCAAATTCTGCTTATAAGGTTTGCTAATCCCCTTTTTCTATGGCGGGAAAAACGTGGGTGAAAAAGTAACAAAAGCTGTGATTCGCTCCAGTAGGAAAAAGGTATTCTCCAATGGAGTCAATACAAACTCACGTAAAAATCAAAGACAACATAAAATTTCTTCCTTGCTCACCAACTGGTGTATCTCTCAGCAGCAAAGATATATAAAAAATATAAAAACGTCATTCCTGTGTGAGCATCACAATGAAACGCCAGGCAAAGAACCCACAAGAGGAACATCAGGGGAAACCAATCTGAAAAGCCAGTGACTAGGATACATGGAGAAGCTGCGACCAGAGCTACACACCACCATCCAACACACTTAGAGCCAGCACAACCTCTAACCTGAATATCGTTGGTCATCATCCACGAGAAAGGTAAAGAGAGATTTGGAGAGATGCCTCAGTGGAGGATCATCCAAGCAGTAATACAAAGGAAAGGGAAATCCTCCAGCTGGTAAAGGAGTGACATTACTTGCGGGAATCATGGAGGAAAACCAAGGACTAGAGAAAAGTGGGGCTTGAAGAACCTGTGGAATCACACTCTCACACCTGAGGTGAGCTGAAAGGATCGGGAATTGCAGAAGCCGCAGGGAGAAAGCAAGTGTTTTTTGCAGAACCCCTTCAAGTTCGTCCGAGGCCTGGTGGAGAAGAAGATTAGGAGACTGCAGGAGCTGGAGGAATACATCAAAGACCAGCTCAGTGATAGCCAAAAGGGCTCCCTTGGATCACCAAGACCATCCCCGCCTGAGCCCTCCTGGCAGTTTGACACCACTCTCCCAAAATGGTCTGAAGTCAAACAGGTGGTAGTAGGAGCAGGAGCTGCATCAGCACCTGGACCAATAAAGGAACTGCCCCAGGCTCCTGAGGCTTTTGTGGAAGCTGACTCAACCCATCCCATTAGCGTGGAGCAGAGCGGTCACCACCTTCACCCAAAATGTGTCCATTTGCCACATCAAAAGGACACATTTTGGGACAACGTCCCAACCCACCCTTTAGGTGCACTTCTCCAGGCTATGAACTAAATATGGTGGCACTCATGTCCTCTACTGGACATTCGTGGCCAGTCTAAGACAACAATTGGCCACATGACTGTGTGTCCAACCCATCTTTGAAGAAGCCCCGCATAGACAGATATGTATGTATTCACATATGATTGGCTGTTTTGACCTCTTCGCGTTGAGTGCTCGGCTATTATCTGACCTGGTGGAGGAGGCAGCGAGAGCTTCTGGCTCTGAAGAAAGCATCAAGATGTTGTGGGGCTAAAGGGGTGAAACATCAGTGAAGGGTGGCTGTGGGCTGACGACCCTACAGCCAGGACAGTTGGAGATGCGTCAGGCAGGAATGTACCAACCTGTTCTCACATCAAACTTCATTTCTTAAGTTTTGCTTCACATCACGTCATACAAACTTAACTTAAGAGGAAGAACGTCGTACAATGAAAAAATTAAGTGTAGGCTTCTTTTAATCTTTGTTTTATTCATATTTTTGTTCATCATTTTCTGTGATTTCATTAATGATTATCGATGACTGATATTTCATTGGTTGTTCATTGGTTTCATAATTGATGTTTAATTGGTTTTTGGAATTATGATATTTCCTTGCCAGAGGGAGCCTTCAATCTTTGTACATGAAAGACCACAGTTTCATGTCATTACTGTAGATGTGTGTGGTTCTATATAGAATAAACTATTTTATTTCTATTTTTTCTTCAGCCATTATTTAACCAGGAAAGCCTTGTTCAGATTAAGTTGCAAAGATTGACAGTAAAAACACTGACATATGTCACAAGATTAGAAACAAGATTAGAAAAAAAAAAATCATGACAAACAGGAAACCAGGAATCTTGCTGAACTTCTTTGAGTCTTATTGACAGACATAAAGACAAATGATCAATGTTACAGCAGATGGACGGCTATGTGGAATCAATGGAAGTAACTGATGTGGTTTATATTATTTATAACATACAGTATACTACATTAAAGCTAACTGACCCAACAATAGTAGGCTCCTCGCAATATGAGAATTTCTGTGTGAGTGTGTGTGTATACGTCCATGCTCATACACACACACACACACACATGTACTAATGTACGTGCATCTGTTTGCGCACACACCAGCCGCAGTGCCTGAGCTATGGCCTAATAGGATAATGAATTCAGTGTGTAGAGGCAGTGTAAGGACCAATGGTGTGTGTTTGTGTGTGTGTGTGTGTGTGCAGGGCAGCAGTGGGGGTTAATACAACATGATAAATATTTGATTTCTGCTGGGGCCAGTCCCCTCCTACAGAATGGGAAATGGCTGTAATGCGATTCAGAACAGATTGTCCTCGGGGAGGGCCTTTGTGTGTTTTGCTTGATTTGTGTGTGTGAGTGTGTGTTTGTGAGTATAAAGGCCCTGTGACTGCATGTGTATGGCCAGGGGAAATAAAGGAACAAATCGGCTTACAAATCACCACAGCACCACGGCACCACAGCAAACAATGGCCCCTGTCTGACTATCACCACCAGCAATGACCCTGAACACAACGATCAAGTTGATATGGGCTCTGACGTGACATAATGTACAGGTTCAGGAGGAAGGAGTCTACATGCTTCTGGCTGGGACACACTAGTTGCACTAAATGATTTGTGTTCATGTGAAGAAAAAAGAATGTCACATCCAAGGTGAAGCCAGAACTATAAAGATTAGTTTGAGTCATACAACTAATGAGACTTGAAATAAACTGAAGGTGATCTCAATGTGAGTTTAAATCTTTATGACCTAATCTAACATCAACTGGAAATACAGTATATTGTTTAGCAATCCAAAAATGAACAACAGTTTTGTTTTTGATATTTGTTTAAATATTTTCTAACATTTCTTAACGTATCATTGTGAAGGGTTTTGGGAAGCCATGGCTCAGGTGGTAGAGCAGGTGGCTGCTGATCCCTGACCTGGTGGCTCAATCCCTGGCTCCCCAGGTTGCATCAGGATGGGAATGTGCTGTAAAACCTATTTTCTTATGTGCTAACTTTCATTTACGTATTTTTCTTTGTGGTCTAGGAATATGATGCAGCAAAGAATTATAGTCCCATATGGATTCTGTAATTTGAAAGCACCGATAGCAGCACTGCACGAGGCAAATGGTGGTCACACCAGATACTGACTGATCCATGACCCTGCCCCACCAAAAATGCACATATTTTAGCTCAAGTTCACACAGTTTAGCACTTAACCAATGTCTTCTTTCAAAATAAAACTGCACATTTCAAGGCATTTTCAAGGCACACCTGTGCAGTAAATCATGCTGTGTAATTAGCATCTTGATATGCCACACCTGTGAGGTGGATGGATTATTTTGGCAAAGGAGAAATGTTCACTGACATGGATTTAAACACATTTGTGGAAAAAAATGAGACAAAGATGCCTTAAGTGTGGTTAGAAAAAGTTTTAGATCTTTAATTTCAACTCATGAAAAATGGAAGCAAAAACAAAAGTGTTCCATTTATATTTTTGTTCAGTGTATTTAATAATGTAATTGTGTTTTTCTACTCTGTATATACACTATGGGTTACTGTGTGGCATTTTTCCTTTTCCAAACTGAGTTTTAAAGGACACAGAGATTAATTTTTGATGGTTGTCTATATAACTTAACATGATTTGACTTGAGTAGTATTTGATGAATATTCCACATCTTAATATTTGCAGTTGCAATTTCAAAATGCTCAGGTGGCCAACTGCGGCCTTGCTGTATTCAGGTCACTGATCGGTTTCTGGACAGGCAGAAACAGATGTTTGCTCTTAGAAGACCCCTGGACACACACACATTTACACAGAGGTACACACACACAATCATGTTGTGAAAAGGGAAAAAATAAAAAAGAAAGCCCCTCAAACTCAATACTGCAGGGAGCGACTGGTCTGTCTGATATATTTATAGACAAGTGTGCCACACAATCAAAAAACATTTTGTCCTCAAGTGGGGGAAATATGGTTTTGGTGATATTGGGTGGCACTGGAGTGAGGGTAATGATTGATTATAGCCAGACAGAGCTCTTGTTGCTAATTTAATCATTGCTGAAAAATGACAAGAACAGTTCTGTGACAAATACACAGACATACACACACTCAAAGCCAGGCACACTCCCACTCCCTTGTCTTTTCTTTTCCTGTTGTGCAATTGTCAGAGCAAATTAATGCAATTAATGTGGCCTTGGGCAGAAAGCGAGGGGTTTTGAGTTTGTCACACTGCAATTCTGTTATCTAGAGATGAAAAAAGAAAAAAAAAAGAAAAGAAAAAACAACACACACACACACACACACACACATACACACACAATCTTGTTTCTTCAGCTTGGACTTTTTTTTTTTTTCCATCTTTCAGAGAAGCTATCCCTCTTGTGTGTGTGCACGCTGTCATCGCGTCCCTTCTCATTTGGGATGAGACGGAGACGTTGGCGTCAGCCCCAATGAAATCACTGTTAATGTGTCCTAATGAGTCAGGCACACTGACGCACATGCTGGCCACTTGGATTCATGTCTAGACGCACTTACACAAGCTGGAGGAAAATGCACATGCACACTCTGCAGACGTACATAACATACACACAGTCACAACTGCGACAAGCACAAGGAAGGAGCTGTGATATCTGGCTAAACTTCACCCCTCTAATATGAAATATGGATAATCCTTACACACTTTGGATAACTATACTAACCTTTGAAAGTGACTATTGAATGCATTTACGTTTTTCTCCCCCTTGCTTTTTATCAGCCTGGTCCATGTATCCAATGGCAACCTGAACCTTGACCTTGAATGTTATTGCAGTGCAACACTTGCAGGAAATATCTGTGCCTCTATTCTCATAATTGTCCTTGTAAATGCCAATATTTGACATTTACCAGGTGACATACAGTCAATATTTTCTACTTCATAGTTTATACCATACGTGATATATGATATGCACATAGCTTAAACTGGGGACACTAAGTGCATGAGATCTGAGGTGGCGAAGAGTTTATCACACCAGGCTGTGATTCTCCTCCTCACTCGCGTCACTGATGTTGGCACTGACCCCAGACATGCAGAGCTGACCCTATTAGCGATGTTTATGACATGTTTAAGACTAGTAAACATAGTAGTAAACACTCCATTAGGCCTTAGAGAAGAAAAAAAAAACCTTAGCACCTCTGCAGCCACCACATACTGGAGTTTTGTGTGTGTGTGTATGTGTGTGTGTGTGTGTGTGTGTGTGTGTGTGTGTGTAACTATATATTTCTGTGTGTAGCCTGTATGTCGAGCTTCAAATTGACTAGACTATTTCTTCCACCCAGTCCGGCCCATCCTGGTTGGACCAATTTGTCTGTACAGCCATGTGTGATTTAGTATAAGCAATAACAGCTTCAGATGGAGTATGTTGCTGCTTTTTAGTTGGTCATAGTGCAGAAATGTGAAATATGTATTTGATATTTCAAGGTGCTGTGAGAGGCGGGGATGAAGCCATGGGCGGGCAGGTCAGGGGCCCGGGCTTTTATGTTGCAGGCCAGATGACAATGTTTGAATGAATGGTCCAATAAGACTGTATGATTATGTGACGCAAGTTCAAAAGCAGAGGAAATATGAGGCCCATATTCAGACGGGGTTAAGACTGTTTATCAGACCTCGCTGACCATTTCACCAAACAACTGTTTTCTCAGTTTTCTGAGCACAAAGTGAGTGAGTGAAAATTGTTAGAGATTTTCCACTGGATCATTTGAAGGATAGACGTGAACTGTAATTTTAGGAACATTTTGTATTGCCATGAAATGTAGTACAGCTATCCATGGTGCCCAGAGGATGAATACTAATGACTTTGGTGATCACTTGATTTTTCATCTAGAGCCACCAGCAAGTCAAAGTTTTCAATTACCCACTGAAATATCTCGACATCTACGAGCTGGATTGTCACCAAATTTACAGACATATCGCCCCCCGGGATGGACTGTAATAACTTTAGTTATCCAACATCCTGTCAAAATTCAGTTTGTGGAATCCTTTAGTTTATGACCTGCAAAACTAATGACAATCCTATCATGATTAATGCTAAGCTAAGATGTGTTAGCATTTGGCTCAACTACAACATCACAAAGCTGACAGGGAACACAATGAAGTAAAAGAAAGAAAGAAAGAAAGAAAGAAAGAAATGTCGATGATATTTCCTGTATTTATCGTAATCCAACGAAAACACACATTCAAAAAACAACCAAAAACAACCCTGCATTAATTAACATTCAGTTTGATTGGTTAATAATTTTACATCTGTATTTTAATACCTTGTCTTTTATTGTTGCTCCATTCTAATGTCTTTTTAACGTAAATAAAATGTATAAATTATACAAAAACATACAGTGAAGTAGAAGATTTCCCGTCAGGCTGGATATGGCATCTACAACCTCCACCAAAAAACGGAGAACCAGTATTTTGCCTGAAAGGCGAATCCCAGGGCAAAGAAGTTCTACAAGACACTTGTCATATTACCACCAAGACATTCAGTTTGGTAGACTTTCATAAACTGGATGATGTTATTTGACAATTTTTTTTGTTTAATTAGAAAATGGGTACGCTTTTTGGCCCTTGCACCCCATTTTCTTGCTTTCTAAAGGTAGTAATCTGTAGATACAAGCTTATCCTACTGTCACATCTTCATAATTTCTGTCAAGATGACAGGAACAGGTTCAAGCTGCATCAGTTTGGTCTGTTGCAGAGTGTAAAATCTTTTTTTTTTAGAGAATAAACCCAGCAAATATGTAAAGGCAGCAGAGCTGAATGTCACCCAGGTAATAATACAGACAAATTGGCCTGAACCAAATCAGTCTGGAGATTCAGCCCTGCTGCTAATTAGAGCTGGGGTTATTGCTGACTGGAAGAACAGTTAAAGAGAGAGAGAGGAAGGGGGGGGGGGTTCTTTTAATTCAATCTTTAGCTCTACTAGTAATGTTTAATTTGTCATGAGGAAGGTGATGTTTCATAAAGGGCAGCCAGAGCTCATGTTTAATTGGGGTGAACTAGGAGGCTGGTAATAAGTGGCAGGAACAGCAATGGTGTGGCAAAATTTGATTTTTATTTGCCATGAAATAGGAAGACACCAGGTGTGATCAACCTGGAGGTAAAGAATTCAAAGCATAAGCATAATAGATATAAGGAGAAGAGGAAATGGTGGTTGGGTTTTAATTGATAAGTGATTACTTTTGTGCAAATTATGATACAGTATTTTGAGTAAATTGAGTTGAGCACTGGTAAAAGCTGAATGGAAGAGGTAAAACTGATTAAAACTTTTCTCCCAATTCTTTGAATTGGATGAATCTGTCATAGAAAATATATAATACTGAGATAGAAGAAAACATGGTGTAGTTTTGGTGTAATAGCATAGAAAGATTAAATGCGGCTCTGGATGTGCTAAAATAAAAGAACACCAAGTTCAAACTGTTTTATTCTTTCTTTGAGCTCCAAAGGATAATTGATTCCTTTTAACCATGCACCAAAGAAAAAATAAAATGAAATAAAATAAATAAAACTCTGAAACATGTGCCTGGTGGACACAGATTTGCAATATTCCAAAAGTGTGCTTATTAGTGACAGACAGACAAAGTTAATGATTATCTGGTGAGCATGGTAGAACATTTAGTAGCTAAAGAGCCAGATATTTTTCCAAGAGTTGGTGGAGACCACATCAGAGCTAAAAGGTAGAGTGAATATTGGACTTGACATTCATCAGGCTGCCAGACACATGACTCCAAATGAATACTAACGTTGCTTTGTGTATGCTGGACACGTAAATAGGCAATAGTTTGCGCTCCCTGCATATGGTGGAAAAAAAAGGTTAATGTAAACATTCAGCCACTGTACTGCTGCTCCTGCACTAATTTTCTCAGTTTTAGGTGCTAGTTATCAGAACTGGAACATTGCTAGCTAGATCCTCTACTGGCAGGAGGAATACTTTACTGTCCACCACTGAGGTGAACTTGTACAGGTGCTATTTGAAAAATTAGTTTTGCTACACACCATGTGTTAGCATTAACAGCAGTTTACTAACCAGAGGAAATGTTGCGAGTTCAGCATCAAACTTCATTCCTTTACTGCCAAGAGCTGTCTCCACTGGTGGAAAGCAATGGTAATGTTAACTCTTGTCTCTATTACATCTTTCCTTCTACTGAAGTTATCACGCTAACCAGCTACCCCCCTAGCCCCCTAGCCAGTGAAGGAAAGTCACAAGACGGGCTGGGGCTAGCTGGTTAGCGTGCTAACTTAAGTAGAAAAAAGATGTAATAGAGTTAACACTGGTGTTGTGTTCCACCTTTGAAGACAGCTGTTGGTGAGTAAAGGAATTAAGTTTGATGCTGAACTTATGTTTCTTTTAGACTGGTAAATAAACAGCTGTTAATGCTAATGACGGCTATGTAGGCTAGCTATAGCAAAACTAACAAATAGCTCCTTCAAACTTGTATTGTGTATTGTTTCTTGCTGGAGCAGATGAAAAGAAATCTATACCACTCATGTCTGTAATGTAAATATGAGGCTACAGGCAGCAGCAAGTTAGCTTAGCTTAGCATAAACACTGGAAACAGGGGGAAACAACTAGCGTAGCTATGTCTTAAGCTCACTGATTAACGTGAAATCTCGTTTGTTAAACTGCTCAGGATGTTGTACTGTGTGTGGCGCAGATTCATCACTGATTACAATGAATCTGCATCAACAGCAAATAATCCAGAAATGTCAGTGCAGTTGTTTGACATTAAACAATGAACCATTTGTGTGACTTACCAGATATTTCCACACTAATGTTACAGTTTTTCACTTGATTCATTATATTTAACTATTCTCATTACCTCAGACAGATAGCTATGTAAAATCCAACTAAATTGAGTCAGATTTAGTTTCAGAGTTACTTTCACCACTAATTTTAGAGCCGTGAATACAAACAACAAACATGCTCGTCCATTCTGGTTTATATGTATATCTATACTGATGGAATCAACTCATTTGTGTGATTCAGAGGAATTATGTTGGCCTATATTCCAAATAAACACACAAACATGTCCATACCTATATATATGGACTGCTCATTAAACTGAGCGTGTTAGTGGGATTGGCATCCTGTATTTGTGCCCACTGTGAGAGTATATGTTTGTGTGTGTGTGTGTGTGTGTGTGTGTGTGTGTGTGTGTGTTCTGAAACAGGGGGTTAGCTTGTTGGCTGCCTCAGGCTACAGCTCTAAAGTGTGTGAAATGAGAGAGTAGCCAACGGTGGGCCCTTGGCTATGAAGCAGTATTGAAGAGTGTGTGTGTGTGCATGCGTGTGTGTGTGTGTCACATAGATATCAGACATATGTCAAATTCACTGACACATTTGCTGATGTGAGTGACAGTGAGCCTGCAGGCCCTCTCCATCCGCTCCCTCTCCCCCGTATTCCCCCTGACATGGAACAGTCCTCCATTTGGTCTGCAGGGTAATGAGGCAAACCGAAGAGACAGAGGGGGGTGTCAAGGTTCAGTCAGGTGTCAAACTTACTGGAGGCCTTAACCACAGTACATGAGGTGATAATACGACGAATACAATGTTCTTGAATAGAAGCACAAAAAGCTTTTCCTTTGATTTCTTCCCTCCTTTCCTCTTTCCTTCCCTCTTTTCTCTATCATTTGTTTCCTATATATTAGTTATTTACAAGTGTGTAGATAATATATTCTTTTTCATTTTTACATTTTCATACCATCCTATAATATGTTTATCCTTCATTCCCTCCTCATTGTCTATATTTTTTACTTGTGTTTTTTTCCTTCCCTCTTCTGTCTGTCTTTATTTGTCTTTCCTCTCCTTCCTTGCATTTTCTGACTTTTCTCACTCTTTTCCTCCCTATTTCCCCTTAAAGCTCACTTTCTTCCATCATTCCTATACCCTGTATTCTACCTTCTTTCCTTGCTTCTCTCTTCCTTTCTTTCTTCCTTTTCCTCAGTTGCTGTTCTCCATTTTCTATCTCTTTTATGCCACGCCTGCCTCTATTCCTCACTTCCCCCGCTACACAATAAGATCTTTTTTAATGATCAAGGAAGGTGTGATTTTAATTCAATTTTTCTCTGTTGCTTCCTCAAACATCCTATAGATGGTGCTGTTAACCATGACTGAAACCCCTCAGTAATATTCTCAGCCCTCATTCTTGTCGTTTGAAGGGAAAATCTCTCTCTTTCAGTCTCTCCTTTTACTCTACCTCCAGTCGCTGAATGTGCCTCAAACAAGGACCAAACCAATGATCAAACACTGATGATGCTTCCTTCTCTTGTCCACAAAACTATAAAAATGCCACTCTGATTGTGTGAAAAAGGTTTTATTCAAAATTTGCTTTGTATCTGGTGTTTATGACACGGTGAAGTGAAGACCCAAAGAAATATGAAGTGATACAAGTTAAGTTTCCTTACTGTATAAACGCAGTTTACACCTCTGTGCTTGAAACTAATGTCTGTCTTCTCCCTTTTTCTGCTTTTTATTTAAAAGAGTGTGGGAAAACATTATCAAAGAAGACTAAATATAAAAGGATGTTGCTGTCATGCCTTCAAGCTTCTTAAACCAAGAGGTTCAAACACAATTCTTTTTACTTTGTTATGCGTTTTTCTGCACTGATATGAATATATTCGTCTCAGTTAAGGTCATACAGTTAAATAATCAAATCATTTTTGTATATTGCATTTTCAGTTTTGTTGTGTTGTGTTACATTGGACTACTCCCAACATTTGAATATGCATCATGTGACCGAAAAGAAATGCTCATATGTAGAATCTGCAAAGAAAATGTCTACAGAGTAGAATAGCTCCTGAACCACCTGTCAAATGGATATACTTTGGTCTTAAAGGATGTACACACTCTTTCAAGCCTTCCTTACTGTTGTAGCTGTGTTTAAAACTAATAAAGTATTTCATTCATTTTGTTGATGTTTGATAAATATGGATAACAATAAGAGAAAATTCAGTATATACTGTATATTGAAAGTTTATTTTCAAGCAGTAAATAGATCAACAGATGAAGGCCAAATGTCTAAAATGCCATTCAATAAGAATAAATGGAAATAAACTATTACTGAATGAAGTTTCACTACATAGCAGATGAAGGGATCAAATGAACAAAGGTATTTCCTGTCTAAACCACGTCACCATCCAAACCCCAAACACATTTCTATGCAGTGCGTGGAGCTCCAGTAACCATTTTACCTGCCGCTTGGTGAGCGGATAAGAGTCGCTTGCATATTCATAAGCGCAGATAAGAGCTACCCCATCCAGCTCCCTTTAATTGAGAATGATGGAGAGGGACGGAGGGATGGAGGGACGTTGGAGTGCAGGAGTGGAGGGTGGAGGAGGATGGGGAACGATAACCCGGCGCTTGCCTTGATGCATTAATTGAGGGTATTAAGGGAGGGATGGATGGACTGGGAGGTAGTGGTGGTGGGTGGGTGGTGGCGGTGTACCACGGAAATGCCAGCAGTGCCAATAAATCACTCCCCGCTGGTGATTGACTCTGTAAATGTAGTCTGGAAAAGGCCGGGGAAGTTGGAAGGAATCAATCAAGTCCTGAAACTTTTCAACCCTCTCAGCTCTGAAGCAGTCCGCCGGATAAAAGGTTATCATCATAACTGAGCGGGATGGACCACGACCTGAAGACACTTGGACTTAATATAGCTTTTCAAGGACAATTTATTTCTAAAGTTGAGGCACTGGAGGGTACCATGGGAGTCCATTGTGAAGTATTTTGAAGGTTAAGAAGTGTAAGGAAATAGGTCCGATATTTTGTTGTTTTTGGATAAAACTTCTATGATCCTCATAGGAAAAGTGAGACATTTAAGTAGGTGGAAGTAATAGGATACAGCAAATAGTTACAAGATGCAAATAAGGGTGTTACATGTGACATAATAATTTCAACACTAAAGGCAATTATTGGAAATTTAAGTTTAAACCCAGAGTCTCATTTTCATAGGTGTGGCCATTTGTTCAGTTAGGCTACCATTTAGTGAATGAGAGAATATTGTTTTGGTTTAAAGAATTTCGTGTTGCAATTTCATATGTAGAAGTATAGGCTTAGCTTAGTAGACCCTGTTTCTGTCTGTGCAGCAGGAGGTTGGAGGGCTGCAGTTATGATGGTATTGTTGGATGTTGGGTTGCTAAGGGAGCTCAGTCTCTTTGACCTGCTTTACCAGAGGTGGCCTCTATGTCTCTGACTCTGTCTCCCCCACCAGCACCACTGCTGCTCTGCCTTGCTTCAACCAGGGAGGCTGAGTGTGTGTGTGTGTATGTGTCTGTGAGAGAGAGAGAGAGAGAGAGAGAGACAGACAGAGAGAGAGAGAGAGAGAGAGAGAGAGAGTGTATAATTGCAATGTGTTTTGTTTGTGTATGTGTCTGATTGTGTTTTCTTTGGTAGCGTATGTGCTGAGGTGCATTTGTATGTGTGTGCGTGCGTGTATGAGAATGTTTGATTGCAATATGTCTGAATTTTTGTGTATTTGTCTTTTTGTGTGTGAGCAAGCACATGTGTACACCCACCAGGGTTTATATTTCCAGTGTGTGTGTGTGTTCATGAACAAGTGTCTGTTTCTAGTACTGTTTGTCTACTGGTGGGTGTGTGTGTGTGTGTGAGTATACCTACATATAGTGTCTGCTTTTGTGAGTGTGTATCGGTGTTTGTGTGTGTGCGTGTGAGTGTGTGTGTCAGAGGTGCCATTGTTTGGCCTCTGGAGGTTTCATTAAGGCCCAGTGTCCAGAGGTAAAAAGTCATTCATCTCCCCTGTTGTGAAGTGGCAGCTCTGGGCTCCTTCCCCCACTCCCCCACGTCCTCTTCCACCTCCATCTCTTCCTCTTTTCTATCCTCCCATCTCTGTTTCCTCTCCTCTCCTTTCATTTTTCTTCTATCCTCAGCAATTCTTCCTCTGTCTTTCTCTTTTCATCTCCTCTTTTTCCATTTTCTTCCATCACTTTCTTTCAAAAAATAAAAAGTCTTCTGAGTCTAGAGAAAAGACTGAAAAAACAAGTATAGGGGAGGGAGAGAGAGGAGTTTTTGATGTCTTTCAGACGGCTGGCCTGTCTAATGAATCCTTCACCAGTCCGCTATGAGATCAGCTCGTCTTTTTCCTGTTTCTTTTTTTTTTTTTTTGCGCTTTTTTGCCTCCATGCACATTAATTAGAGCTGTCAAAACTTAAGTCTGTCCCCCTTTCTCTCTCTTTCCCTTTTTATTTTGTTCCTTCAAGTGGCTGAATGGGATACCGTTAATTAAAAAGATATCAGATCATGGAGGCCCCCTGAGCGCTGGAACCGTCTGGGCCCTCGCTTCCCGACAAGTCGAGACGTCATGTTTTTTTTTTTTTTTCGTTCATACACACTCCAAAGAAATTCTGGTCCCTTTTGTCCACAAGTTAGAGCGATGGATTGAAGTTCACAGGGTAGGAGACTGGAGGGTGTGTAAGTGTGTGTGCGTTGAAGTGCTGTGTTGATAAAAGCATCTTTTTTGTATTTAATTGCATCTCGGCTTTATGAAAGTGTGTGCCTCTTCTGATGAGGACTTCAGAAGGTTCACTGTTTTAAGTGGCATATCTTTACTGACAGAGCAAAGTACAGAATGAAAGACAGAGAGCACTATACCTTCCCCTTTGTGTGTAATGTGTGTGTGTGTGTGTGTGTGTGTGTGTGTGTGTGTGTGTGTGTGTGTGTGTGTGTGTGTGTGTGAATATACTGTATATAATAAGTTTACAACAAGTTTCTGTTAATGGGACTGTAAGCATGTAAAGACATCTGTTTAACAAAACAATAGTTAGCAAGTTACTGTGGCTGACAAGCTAGCTGCTAAAATACTAGGCCTAGCAGACAGAATGCAGGAAATGGCTTGATAAAAAACTGTAAGGGAGCTAGCTAGCTTTCTTGTAGACCAACACAGGTGTTTCACACCAAATTCAGTGTATCCTTGAGGCCTAAAAAACATGCTGAATATCTTTCCTTCCTTTTTTTGGCTGGACCACAACAGCAGTGTCAGCCCTGTAATCACGAATGTCTGTGACTGACTGACTGACTGATAGAGTTGAGTGATCATATTTGCATCATTGGTCAGTTGAATACCACATGACTGAGTTAGAGTATCCCAATTGCCGTTGATCTTTCAAAATGATTTGCCAGACACAGTTTCTAGAGGGGCCTTTACAGCCTGAAGTAGGCTGCTAGATTTAGAGACTATATTTTTTTCAAAAAAGCACCTAGTGACAAATCGAGCAACTTTTCGGATAAACTTTAACTACAAAGAATTGCCAGCACTGTCCTCTACCTGCAGTGAGAGGGAGAGGTGGAGCAGCAGTTCATTGCTTAGAAGGAGGCTGTGCGCTGATTTTCTGTTGCTTCTTTCAACCTGAGTGATCATTTTATCAGTAAATATAGCCAAAATCACAGCATAGCCGTTGTCTTTAATTTATGTGTTTGATGTCATGGTTAGCAGTTTGGAAATGGCTCTAAAGTTAACATGTAGTCTTAATGGGTCGCATTTTTATATGACTATTTTCAACTTGTTGTTCTGACAACAGAAACAGAAAAACATGTTAATGAGTTGATTGGGAATTCTGCCATATTAAAACACTGTGAGCACATTATGAGACATTATGAGAGCACAGATTAATGGCTGTAACAGGCTGACACTAGGCAGAATGCAAACAGGCAACAACATGATGACGTCAGTTGTTTACAGTTGATGTAGTTACATCCTCAATTTTGCACATTGACCATACGCAGCCCAGCCATATACAAGGTTTTGACCTCATCTTGTTAAGTTTAGCTGGCAGTCTTTTCTTCATAGTCTTTATTGACTGATTGCTTTGTTTCTTGAGACATTACCACCAACAAGCAGAAGAACATGATTGTCAACAGCGGTGTATTGTGTCATTCGTGTGCTCTTGCCCATGCATGTGAGGTCTTGTTTTGCTGCATGAAACACAGATGAATAAAATAATAGATTAATTGATGTGTGCACTACTAGCTCCAAAAAGAACACCTTATAGTACCTAACTTGATATTTTTACCATTGACTCCGTCTCATGATGCAAACAATGACCTTTGTGGAGTCGTTTAAACTCCAGCAGAGTAGGATTATAAGTGCTTGGTGACACAGCTAATGTCATCCACTGCACTACTTTTGACTTTGCTCTCAGTTTCCAATGGAAAGTTGCTAAATCCTGCTCAAAAAGTCATTAGATTATGTCACTCACTAATTTGCATATTCATGACATCATTGCATAACTATAGACTTAGATTAAAGATTAAAAAAATGAAAAAAAGGTTTATCATGAGATGCAATATTTGCTAACAGCTCATTAATATGTGACTAAATATACTTTTAATTCCAAAATCTTTTTTATGGAGGCTGTTGCACAGACTGTGACACCAGTGTCATGCACAGAGAGGATCCAGCCACTGAGATAAACCTACTATTGTAAATTGTGTATTATGTGGAAAAAAACAAACCTTAAATAGTCAAGTCAAATGTCACATCATTGATAACAAAACAGAGGAGATGGAACAGGGGTTGGTTATTAGGTTTACACATTCACATCTTATTCATGGTTCTGTCTGGCAGTGAATGGTTGGCTGAACGTGCCGCTGCTCTGCTCCACTCACTAAACACAGTCAGTTCAGAGAGCCACAGCCGCATGAGAGCACATTCACTGAGAAATATTGGCAACTCTCTATAAAGCCCTTTCACATTGGACAAAAAAACCCCCACAAACACCCATTTACATGTGGCTTCTGTCTTCAGTGTGAGGGCACAATCTGAATTCAGTGCCATGTGAAATGCCTCTTCAGTAGTCACAGGTAGGCTATTTATCCGCTCCAACTCTGATCAGAAGTGTAAGAAGTGTAAGTGTAAGAAGATGTAAAAAGTTGTCACCCCTTTTTCGCGTGGCATTTTTCAGAACACACACACTGTGAACAGACCACTCATAGAATTAGGTGTATACACCTTATTTTTACACAGTCTATGGGCAGCACGGCACAGCAATGTTAACTATGGTAGACATGCTAACTATCTGATAGCTACCATGTGTGCCCGCTGAGACTGTCCATCAGTCAGGGCTGCACAAGAGTGTGCGCAATACCAAAATGAGTTTAAAAAACACACATTTTCTGACTGAGTGCCAACATGTGGATGAAAGGTGAGGTATCCATTTTACCAGTCTACACGACAGCTAACTAACAGCTAACAGCTAACTCTAACAGAGAGGCACACTCGTCTATGAGCAATGTGAAAGGAGTCAATCTCCTCATTTAGCAGGTTTACTTCACACACTGTAAATAAAGGTAGATGTAGCCTCCGTGACGTCACCCATAGTTTTTTGAAGGGTGGTTTTGAAGCTCAGAGTGAGCTGCTCCACTCTCATCATCTTGGCAGTGCCTGACTCTGCCTAACTCCTTGCTAATCCAAAAGTTTTTGCTGCAAGGATATTCTTATCCAGGTGTCACTTGAAGTGGCCATGCCGTCAATATGCATAAGTTAAGCCTTAATAAAATTTAATTGGGTGAGTTATATAGAAATTGCCATGATGGGGAAAATAATCTATAGACACCATAACATTTTTTTGGACCAGGCTGTAAACATGTTTATTTCTGCTGTGAAGTTGGACATTTTAACATGAGAGTCTATGGGGATTGACTCAGTTTTGCAGCCAGCTTCAAGTGGTCATTCAAGGAACTGCAGTTTTTAGCACTTCAGTGTTGGCTTCATTTTTCAGATGTTGCTGCTTGGTTTACCAGCGAGCTAATTTTGGTGTAAAAACAGTATAAGAAAGAGAAGTTAAAGTCTACACAAAAAGTTGTTACTATAAGCTCTCTTGAAATAAAGTATGTTGTTAACGGAATGTTAAACATTTCCAAATCTGGTGAGAAAATAAACAATTTTTGTGAGCATTCTACAGAAATGAAGTGATTCAGTGAGAAATTTTGCTGCTACAAATGCTGGTATGTTCTGGCTTTAGCCTACAACTATGTATGTTTGTAACTGTCTGCAGCTGTGTATATGACAAATACATGTGACTAACCTGTCACCGCTTGCCAGTGTTATTGATATTGATGTATGGTTCTCATACACACACATACACACACACAGTTGTGTTGTGAGATCAGTAATTTGTAGTTAATCATTTGGGCTGAAGAGGGATGAGGTGGGGTGAGAGAGCCCCCCCCCCCCCCCCTCAACAGCATAGTGGCAGTGGAGAAGCACAGAGACAAATGATGTACACACATACATACACACACACTCACACACACTCTCCATGCAGAAACCTAATTAATTTTGTGCAGTGTTTCAGAATTGATTGTGGTCATTCGTAGTTCTAATTTTTCATCTGGTTTTCAAGGGCTTCCTTCTTCATTCTTTTCTTCTTTGTGTCATTCTCTGTATTCCTCTGTAGTGTGTTTAGTGTGTATCACTGTATGTTGAATAAGTTTTGTTTTCTGATGCTTATCTATGTGTGTGTGTGTCACTCCTGAGGAAACCTTTCAGACAGAACATGCTTTTGGTTTTTGTGAAAGCCAAAGACAAACAAGGTTTAAAATGGATTTAAGGAATCACTGAAGAATCCTACCTATTATTGCATTTACGAAAACATAGATGTCAAAACAAAGACTTTAATTTGGCACAAGCTGCAAAGCAAACATAGTAATAAACACCAGGAATTCATGTGTTAAGAAACTAGAAATATCATATTGTCTTTCATGAAGAAGACGGGTGTTATACTGTACTGTGACAAACTGCAAAAAAAAAAAACTGTGATTTATTATGTCACTGAAATTTTACAGGCATTGTAGACAAGAAAAGACATGAAGCAATTTCTGACACATACAATTAGAAGATAGAATGTGTAATTTCTGTATGCTAACATTATTATATGCAACTAAATCAAAGCCACTGTGTGTAGGATTAGAAAACTTGAGACTTTGGCATCCATAAGTAGAAGGATCAAAAAAGACACTGTAATGGATTCATAATGAGATGAATGAAAAAAGCACATCACTTATGAAATGTGAAGCAGTATTCCATGTGATTGATTCACATGACATAAGGATGGTTGGTTTTCAAAAGTTTTACATGTGATGCATTCACATACATGTGGTTTTCCAGATGTTTCATATACGAAATGAAAATGTCTCATGTGAAATTGACATTTTCACATAAAAGTTTGCATGCACAGGTAAAACTGACAACATATGGTTTTTGATCAAATGTGAAATCATGCAACGTGTGAATGTGTTACACCATAAATACTTCAGTGTGTGAAATAATAATTTCTGCAGAAGTTGCACATATGATTTTCATACCTGAAACTTGACCTGTGACCTATGTGAGACATTTCATTTCACCTGTGAAACTATCATTTCAAAATTAACAGTGTGCATCTGTTCCAGTACGCATAAAATATGTTATTTTATCACATTTGAAATCACTGATGTCTGTGTCTGTGATGTGTCTAAATGTGAACTGATCTTTTTCACATCTTAAGGCTTAAAATGTGTGAATTTCAAGATGCATCACGTTATCAGGTCTTACTGTCGAAGCCCTCTGCATGCAGCATAATACTATTTTATATTTTTCCGTATTATTCTTTGTTTACATTCTACATTCACAATAAGTTTACAGGAGAAAGATTACAGTGCACATTGTGCCTTTTTCATGAGGGTGGGTGGAAAATAATGCAGAAATCCAGTGAAATCCAATTTTCACTGGGACTGTTTCATTTTTCTACAAACAAAACTTAAACCATGAGAATATGTGGAAAGCTGCTATAATCATATAAAACAATCTACATATGACAGCTTTAAGCTATACAATTCTTTGAAGACTTTAAATGACCACGTTTCCTAAAGCTGTATATAAGCTTTTTTATTCACACAGTTGCTCTACTGAACTGAGCTGGCTCAAGTCATCGGGATAAGGTTGCATATAGATTGGTGATTATATTACAACCATGTTGTGTAATCTGAATTGATAACTATCATATAATCAAAGCACACTTTTTTACATGGAGTTGTTGGTGCACATTTCCAGATGCATCTCTATTTTAAAGCCTGTGTCACTTTAAGAAAGCCCCGTTAGCCCTTAGAAATGAAGGAAATTAATGAATCTGATTACGGCTTTGTCTAATAGCTTATGCATCACAATTTCCTGTTTTTAATCACTACAGTAGGACTGTGCAGCCCAAGGGCACTGTTTTAATTCTTTTGTGTTACCAGCAAATGCAGGAAAAAAATTATAAGACTAATAATTGTTTTGCCAGGATCTAATAACAAGCAATAAAAACCAGCCAACCAGAATGCTGCCACCATACTCAATCTGGATGCTATTATTAGAAACCCCTCTTTTCATGTCTGTTTTCTTTTTCCTTCTTTTTTAAATCATTTTATTCCATTTTACAATGTCTGATAAAGTTGAATGGTTTTCTCAGCTGATAAATATTTGAGTTTGCTTATGAAAGAGGCTGATATTGGTCACATGAATAGAGAATGATCTTTCCTTTATGATTCATTATGATTTCTCACTTCTGGCCAATGACGGGCAGGCAGATAAAATATTTACAGTCTCCTGAGGAGACATTTAGCGGGAACACGTCGCAGCTGATGTGCACCTGCTCTTTAAGAACTTAGGTATGCATGTACGTGTGAGTCTGCAGGTGTGTGTGTGGTAAGGGTTGACCTACCTGTGTGTGAGTGTCTAAGTGTGATCCGTCTGCATGAAACAGAAGGACAGAGAGCGGGAATCACAAAGAGTGCCTTGCTCACGTGGCACAATATTGGAGCTGATACTCTATCAGTAACACAGCCATAAATGCTCTCCCTCTCTCTGTCTGTCTTTCTCCCTCTTTCTCTTGCTTTCCCGCTCTCCATTATGTTCTCATCCTCTCCCTCCGCCCTCCTTTCCTTTGTCCTTCATTTAAAGTAGGACACTTAAAGCACCTCTTTACCTGTTGACTTCACCCCTTCAGCTAAGAAAGTACAACCTTCTGAGAAGTCACAATTTATTAAGGGTTTATAGGTATTAATTAACTGCTTCATTAGTGGTTAATAAATTATCTAGTTGCTTATAATAAATTATCTAATTTTTACAGATAATTTATTAGCTGGTAATAAAGGTTACTAGGTTGTTTAAAATTTCTCCTCCAGTGTCACGCTTGCTATGTCTTAGTTAACTCTTTAAAGGAGCTATTGTAAGTTTTGCTATTGCTACATAGCTAACATTAGCATTAACAGTTTTTTACCTACCAGTCTATTCCAAGAGCTTCAGCTATCGTTGCATTTACAACACAAGAGGTTGTAGACGTCCTCTTAACAGTGCTATTTCTTCAGAGACAGCTCTTGGTGAGATAAGTTTGATGTTTAACTAGCAACATTTCATCTAGACTGTAAATAGCTGTAGATGCTAATGTTGGCTACTTACCAATAGCAAAGCTTACTAAAAATGTATTTAATACATTAAGCTAGTGTTATATTTGTTACATCCATAAGCACACGAGGGTCCACTATGTGTACATTTTGTCTTCAGAGCAAGTGTGCAAAGCTCTGTACTTTCTAATTTGTTGTGTTCATGCTAATCTGAAAGGTGTACCAACTGCATATGTGCTCCTCCTTGTGGTCTCCAAATAGAATTGGAGGAAGTATAATTAGAACAACAATGTCTAAATAAATGGATGTTATGTTCTCCTCATTATGGACCAAAAATGTGAGAGCATTTTCAAACTAGCTGGCTAAAGACTGGAAGACTGTGGTGATGGTTAAAAGAACTGCCTGGTTAAGTTTAGAGAAAGGTTGTGTGCATGGTTAAAAGACACACGGCTGAGTCGGTAGCACATATGACCCGCTGTTGCTTCAAATTCTTTTTTTACTGTTACATCTTTTGGCCATGAAAAACTTCTGTGGTAATAGTGCTCATTTCACGGATATAACCTCCTAACAAAATGTCTTCCAGAAGGAGTGAATACCTCAAAAGCCTCCTGTTCTTCTGCTTTCCACAGAGTGGTGGGTGTTCCAGCCTGGTGATGGTGAGGTCCATCTGGAAATGCTCAGGGCGTCCAGTCTCGTAGCTGCTGCCATCACCTCTCATAGTATTTCACTGTTTTATGGACACATCCAGCTCTGGAGCTCTTCTTCTCCCTTTGGAGCTTCTTTGGAAACATCAGCCAGCATTTTATTTACAACCTCCGAGACGGGCCTGTTCCCTTCTGTGGTAGGTGTGTGAATGGAGAACATGCTATGACTCAGCTCACTGATCTCAAGAGAAGTAGGAACGCATGTGTGGTTGCCGTGTCCAAGGATCTGTGATCTAAATGTGTCAGAGGTCCCGATGTGGCTGCAGTGTAAATCTACTTAAGTCATCTAAAGCTTTACATTTCAAGTTAGAGCTTTTTTCATGACTTGGTTTGACCAGGTTTGATCATTTTGTTTTACTGTTTGACATATCAGGAAAATCTGTTCAATTTTGACTTAGTTAGGACTAAGTAGTACCATTCCTGTACATAGCATTCAAAGACCACATCTACAGTGTAGTTTTACATCTCCTCTCTCAGGCTTCTTTCTGGAGCTCTAGTAACAACAGGTTGGTGAGCCAATGAGAAGAGAAGAGGCTCTGACCCTATCTTTGATCCTTGCTTTGATGCTTTCACAGTATTAATACAGAACCTAGACCTGCTTTATAATCAAACAGCACATGGAAATCTACCTTTATACAGTGTGGGACCCACTATTACCATTTAAGTGTCATACCCTATACTAATACTAAAATATGAGCAAGAAACAAATAGGAAGAAATGGAGAACACCAGACTTTTTTTAGCCTGACATTGTTATTTATGTTTTCCTTGTGTTGATGAACTTCACAGCTTTTCCTTTCATAAGAATGCCTTTTTAAGTTATACTGCTTTTTCACTCCTTTTGATCTCAAAATTGGATACAATATCATAGTAAGAGACCTAGACTGAGATCCCCCCCTCCAACTCTTTTTACATTTTTCCTTATTACATGTCTGTTTTATTGATTGTATGTTTTGTGTCGCTCTCCCCCATTTTCCCCATCACTGGTTTTAATTGTTTTCTTAGATGTGTTGATTGATGTCTTCATGCCTGTGTTTTGACTTATTTATGCATTTGGACTGAATTTTTCACTCTCTGACCATCTCATGTGTTCCTGTGGTTTGACACCCTTTGTGTCCCTATGTTTGGTTAATGCAGCCCGTAGCTTTTGTGTAAAGATGCTGCTAAATGTAGTGTTTGTTCATGTTGTTGGCTGATGAGAGGTCTATGACCAAAATATAGATTCTGCTGACAGTGTGTAGGAATTCACTTTTCTAGTCTTAGAGATTATAAACTCTTGCTTACCCCAAAGCTTGATTTAACTCAATGGTAAAATCAAATAATATTCCCTGATGTCCCTGAAATCCACCAGTGACCTGTGACCCCTGGGATCGCTGATGGTATGATGTGATTGTGTGTGTTGGTACGTGTGTGTGTTAATGTGTACATAAAAATCTACTTGTGTGCACACGTAAGTGTAGAATGTAGGGCATCAAAGTCCTTGTGTGTGTGTATTTGTCTGCGTGTTAAATGTGTGGTTACATGTGTGCATTTCTCAGTCGGTGACATTGTGTGGGTGTGGGTGTGTTTGTGTGTGTGTGCGTGTGTGTGCGTGACATGCTAGCAGCCCCACTTGGCCAGCTGACAGGCCACTGTCTGATTATAAAGGCACTTTACTGGTATTAATATTAATGCCACTCCATTTTATTCAGGATGTCTGCCTGCCAATCCAATGAGACTGCACTTTCACGCTTTAAATGGTGTGTGTGTGTGTGTGTGTTTGACAGGAGAAGTGTGTTTGAGTGTGGCTGCATATGTGTGCGTACATGCATACTGATTCATGTGTGTTTGCTTGTGTCTCTGGCATAAATGCAGTTGTCAGACAGAAGGAATCCTTCTAGTCCATTAGCACCGGGGCAGTTTTAAACTTGACCCCCTCCTTTTAATAAAATTATCTTCATTTCTCCATTGCATATTTTCCTTACCCATGTGTGTTTTTCTACTAAAACAGTAGAATATTTTATGACAAAGGGTTTGTCCCCAGGCAAAGACATGCAAAGTGTGAGGGAAATCAGACGTTTTTTTAAAAGTATGATCAGAAGCATTGACAGGCACTTGGGAGGGAAGGCTCCTCATTCTTTCCAGTCTTCATTTCCTTCTCTGTAATCACTATTCTTGTCTTTCAATAAAAGCCAAACACACAATTAAGTTTTTTCACATTGACGTATTTTTCTCTTTCTGTTCTCAGACACTGAGCCAGTACAAAACAGTGATGTGATAAATGCTACCTGCTGATCAAGGCAAACATAGGCTCCTGCAGTGCAGCCCTGAGAGGTTGATCAAATGACTATTTTATGACTATGAAGTTGTCTGACAACATAAACATAAATACAGTCCAATTACAAGACCTTGATTGCGCAAGCAGCTAAACATGTGGCCATTAAATAATCAGACTAATGCTGGTTCGACTTATGTAAGCCCAGTCACATTATTTAGTCACATCTTGCATTAGTAGTCAAAAAACTGATAACAGAAAGAAGTGGAGGTGACGGAAAAACTTAACAATACAACACTCTAGGGAATTTTATTGAAAGGTAAAATTTGTTGGGAAAATGTAAACAAGAATAGGTCAAAACCTGGTAAATGGCTGGACTGTGTATGGACGATTTAATTGAGGATGTAGATTATGCTTTTCTCCTCCTCTCTGTGCTCACATCTACAGTATTTCAATACAGCAGAATTTCCGATAAAGCTGTTTTCATTTACATGTTTTTCTGTTTCTGTTGTGAAACAGCGGAACAAGTTTGAACTAGTGACTGAAACACGGCCCATCAGGACTACATGTTAGCTTCCAAGCCATTACAAGCTGCTGCTTCAATCCTGGTTTCATAACCACGACGTCGTCCGACAAAATCACCAAACACATGAGCAGAGGTGGAAAGTAACAACGTACATTTATTTGAGTAGCCTACTGCACTTAAGTAAAGTAAAGATATATTCAAAAAATATACTTGAGTATAATTTTTTTTAAAGAAACTTATGACTTTTACTCCACTACATGTAAAAGATATTGTATGTTTGACTCCACTACATTTCTATGAAGTACTCATTATTTTGAAGCAGGACTTTTAGTCAGTCCTAATGATGGCGACGTTTGATAAAAATAAGGCAGAAAATTCACCAGAGTACCTTGGCCTTATCTTAAGTCCATGTTTGAAATTTTTACAAATAAGGAAAAAATATTTTCGTTTTAAATGTTTGCTGTGTTTAACAAAACCAAACATCATCAGCATCATTGACTAAGACAAAAGAATGGCTCTTTTTGCTGGTTTAATTATGTTTTAATGGCCATTTCTTTAGTCTTTGTATCATACTTTACAAGCAGCTCTACAGTCAGTCATTCAGTTATAGGTTGTTTCAGAGTCATTAGCTTCTGTAAATGTGGAACAATACAACAATGTGTTGACATTAAAAAGTTTACTTTTGAATACTTAAGTACTTTTTTTTTTAAAGCAAGTACTCCAGTACTTTAACAAAGTAAAAATTTGACTGAACAATCTTCACTTGTATTGGAGTAATATTTGACCAGTAGGATCTATACTTTGACTCAAGTAGTGGAGCTGTGTACGATGCTGTGATTTCAGCTGTATTTACTTTTAAAATGATCACTTGGAGAGAAAGTTATGAGCAACAGAATATCTTTCTTGTTTAGTCTCTCACACAGTGCACAGCTCCCATCTGGGTAGCAAACTGCTGCTCTGCCTCTCACTGCCACTCACTCACAAGCTTCGTCCGAAAAGTCCCTAGATCTGTCGCTGGGTGCTTTTTTGAAAAAAAAGTCTCTAAATTCAGCGACAAATGTGTTACGTTTGCAACACTGCATGCTGTAAACGCCCCCTAACAGAAACTGTTTGTGTCAATTCATGTTGAAAGAAAAACTCAGATATGTGGTATTAAGCTGACCAATTGTGGAACTGCGATCACTCAACACTATCACTCACTCAGCCAGTCACAGACTTTCATGATTATAGGGCTGGCCCTGCTGTTGTGGTCCAGCCAAAAAGGAAAAGGAGACGCCTCGGACTGGAAGAAAGGCCGACACAGATTGACAGAGAGGTATTCAGACAGCTCAGTGTGTAGCTGGATTTGAGGCTGTAAGAGATTTCAGTGGTAGAATATTTCAATGTGTTTTGTCATTTTAAGAACAAAGAGTTCTATCTATCAGACAAAGAGCCACTGGTGGCTTCTTCAGCTAGCAGCCCCCTCCACATATACACACACACACACACACACACACACACACACGCACATACACACACCGTCCCCATGTGTATCTATGTTGTTTTTCTCTTGTTGTTGGTTGTTGTGTAGGTCGTCCTCTCCTCTGTCTGCCATCTGGGAAGGCTCTTTCTCTCTCTCCATCCATTACAACCATCCTGGGACAGAAACCCTTCAACACCAGAATGACCCACAATCCCCACACACATAACATGTCTACAGAACATGTAGACACACACTTGCACACTTTCACACACACACACACACACACACACACACACACACACACACACACACACACACACACACACAAACGCATATACACATGTAACAACAAACACACATACACACTTAAATACAAACAAACACGAATGGCAGCACAAACATGGACAGACCAGTAAGTAATACAGAAAATACAGGCTGGCGTACATTTAAGCACACAAGCACAGACGAACAAACAAGTACACATATACAATAATTGTATTACAGTCATTATTGCTGCTGTGTGCACTGTGCAGTGTTTGCATTACCTGCAGAGGGAAAGCAGATAATTCAAACAAACAATAAAACAAGAAAAATACAGTTGTTGCCAATATCCTTCAGGGCTGGGTCTGTAATTTTGTTGGTATATCTCTCTTATCCATAAAAATAACTGGACAAAACATAGATCTCTGATGTATCATCCAGATCTTTCACTGCAGGCTGGATTTTTTTTTCTTTTTTTTTTACTTTAGTTTTTTTTTTTTTTTAAATTTAAAACTCATATGGCTGTAGGAACAAAGTTCCTTCTGAACCGGGCTTTTCTGCACATGGGTAGTCTGTACCTGAGGCCAGAGGGAAGGGGGGTGAAATACCGGTAGAGTGGGTGGTCTGAGACATGTGTGATTGTGAGGGCTTTGCGAATAAGGGATGAGGTGAGGCACTGCCTGAATGAATTATCTTTAAGAGTTTGCTCTTATTGGTGACTATAAGCTTATGGAAAAAACAGATGGCACCATTGAGAAAAACAGTCTCAATAATGTTACAGTACTGGAGAAGAAGGTGGAGATTGAGGGGATGGACCATCTTTTTCTTCTACTGAAGTTAGCATGCTAACCAGATAGTCCTGGCCCCGTCTCATCACCGTCCGATAGTGACTCACTGTAACCTCCAAACTGCCCTGAAGATGTAGCGCTGCTCAGAGGGCGTGTTATAACCTCTCGTCTTGTAAACACAACAATGGCCGAAGCTCGTGTCAAGTGACAATCACCACCACCCGCTTCCGGTAAGAAAGCCTCTTAAAGGTGGAGAAGGTTATTGTCACACCATGTGCTAAAATGAGATATGAAATGTTAATAGGCAGAGAGTCATTGTTATTATTGAGTTGTGTCATCTGCATTTGAAGTAGTGGGTAATGGTGGATGGACTTTTTCATTTGACTTTGACTTGATTTGATTTGACTTTTTTTCCATTTGTATAGAGGGTGTAGAGAAATGGACCGAGTACATCGCTCAGTGGGGCACTGGTATGGAGAATAATGGCGGTAAAAAAAAAAGGAAGTAAGAAGAATTTACACCAAAACTCAACAGTGTCAGAGGGACAAATTCCATCAAAGATGATAAAGAAAGACCACTGTCACATGCTTGAGTAGACCTACCTACTAATAAAAGCAAAACCAAGTAACTTTTGAGAGAGGAAAAAGTACATTCTTCGTTTTGCAAATGAAAAGTTCAGCTCATTAATAAAACACACCATTGCCCAATTCAATACTCTCAAGGATTCTGCTGCTAAATCTTTAAACTGTAAATCATTTTAAATTCATTCAATTTAGACGTGTAAGTTCCCCTGCGGCTTTAAACAGGTGAATAGTTAAGTATTCAGACCTCTTCACTTTTTGCACATTTTATTGTGTTGTAGATTTAGTTCTAAATTGATATATTTGCCATTTTACCTATCAAAGTACACTCAAATACAAATGAATTAAAAATCTAAAGCTGAATCTCAGGCCTTAATGGATGCCACTCTTGAGTAAAAGGCATGTGGCAGCCTGCTCGGAGTTTTCCAAACAGCATTTAAAGGACTCTGTGCAGAAGGATTGTTTGGTCTGATGAGACAAAAATTTAACCCTTTGTGCAGAATTCCAGAACTGTCTGGTGAACGACTGGTCAGAATTGAGGGACGGATGAATGCAGCCGAATACAGAAAGGTCTTTAAGGAAAACCTGCTCCATAGTGAACACGACCTGAGACCGGGGCAACGGTTCACCTTTCAACAATGACCCGAAACAAACAGCCAAGACAACGTTGGAGTAGCTTTACCTGTAAGAATGGGATGAATTGCCAAAATCCAGGTGTACAAAGATTTTAGAGATTTACTTAAGAAGACTGGGAAGTGTAACTGCCTTTAAAGGGGCTTCTACAAAGTGCTGAATTAAAGGCTTGAATACATTTATTTAGATTTTTTAAAAATGTACAAAAACTATTAAAAACATGTTTCCACTTTGTCAATATGATACAACTCTGTTGCACTCGTGAAAACCAACCAAATTTCCTAACTTTTAAGGACTTCCTTCATTCTTCCCCATGGATCCGTCCCCATGAACACATCCACCTACTGATGACCACATCTCCACCCTGTTCCTTCCCTCAGCAGTAGTGAACTGGATACAGAGAGAAAGAGAAAGCAAGGCGAGGATGATGATGACAGCAGGCAGGAACTCTGTGCAAAGCTCCGGGTTATCAAACTCATTAATCTACATGCCATAGTCCCCGGATGAATAATTGTACATGGAATTTATCTGCCAGTGTGATAGCTAACAGCTCGGCTCTCCCTGCACCACAACCGACACTGCATTGTGTTTCGGCCTTGTAATTATTACACACTTTGTCTTTGCTTGCGGTAGAAGTGAGTGGAAAGTGGGTGGTTGGAAAACAGAAGCACACTCCCACCTCTTGTTTTGCAGCTTTTCATAAGGAATCATCTCAGTGTGATGGTTAATAATGCAGGGAGAACAGTAGCTGAAGTTAATGTTCACATCAAACATCAGAATGGGGGAAAAATGTGATCTCAGGAGCAGCCTCTACTTACACATGTTCTTACATTCTGATTGAGATCATTGCATTTACAGACTTCCGGTCAACTCTTTACACGGGAGGTGATTTAATAAGGTCTGGTGTTTACGTGCCCTGATGCATTAATGTGGCATGCACAAAATAATGAATACGCCATGCATTTACGTCAAAATGGAGGACATGGGAAGAAGCAGCCATAGAGGTCATCAGGTTGAATCGTTTACGCGGTACAAGTTGTCCTTTGATCAGTTTATGAAAAGGTTTAAACTACCCCTCTGCAACTGCTTGAAAATGTTTTCTTGTCACACTTTGAGCCACTTAATACCAATCGATTATCATTTGAATGCCACAGCCTATAAGGATTGTTGCTGACCATGTCCATCCCTTTGGCCTCGATTCTCCTCGTATGGCTACTTGCAGCAGGGTAATGCTCCATGTCACAAAGCTAAAGTCGTCTCAAACCGGTTCATGTTTACATGTAGTATGAGTATGGCGTTCCTAATAAAGTTACATTTATTTTAACCCTTGTGTGGTGTTCGGGTCTGTGGGACCCGTTTTCATTTTTTATCAAAAGAAAAATTATATGATTAAGTATTTTTTCAAACCCAGACTCATTGGCCTTGGCTCATTTTCTGTGAAGAATATTTATCAGAACACATTTTCAATGACCACACATTGTACACCCCCCCTACACATTTCTATTACATACAAGATGTTCGGGTCCACTGGACCCGGGCTAATAAAAGTATGGAAATTGTTGTACCTTCACTCTGTCCTCCACCAGTCTGGGCCAGCTGTTAGTGTGTGTGTGTATGTGTGTGTGTGTGTGTGTGGTGTGTGTGTGTTGTGTGTGTGTGTGTGTGTGTGTGTGTGTGTTTGTGTGTGTGTGTGAGTGAGTGAGAGTGTGTGAATGTGAGTTTTGTGTTTCTGCCACTGCCATTCCCACACAAGGTTGCAACATTGTTGCAAAATTCAAGTACCAACACCTGTCTGCTCTCACATTCCCGTACATCTTACCCTCTGTATTGCGGGAACCAATCTTTATTTTCTCATAGTCTATCCCAGCTGCAAATTAGGGGCGGGACACTATAAATATAGCTTTGCCAGTGTGGTTCCTTATCACAACTGATCAAGATGGCCAAAAGATTCTCTGTTCAGAGGGCCTTGCAATTGGTTTTTGAAGAGAGTGAAGCTTTTGATGATGATGTAGGCCTGGAGGAAGAGGTTTCAGAATGTGAGGATCACATTACTGAAAATTCAGAGTCTGACAGTGACTTAGAAGAAGCGTATGAGATTGAGCATCAGCTAGCTCCAAAACAAAGATGCCATTTAGGGGCCACTGCCCCTTTAGGCAGTATATACCATCTACACCTGCAAAATATGGTATAAAGATCTGGGCTGCCTGTGATGCCACTTCCTCATATGCTTGGAACTTACAAGTCTACACAGGGAAACCTGATGGACCCTCGTGTGTTGTATAGGCTGGTATGAAAAGGCAATGTGTTCAATGGGGCTGATGTGTTGTCTAAACTGACATGGTTACTATATGTGTTCAGCTTGTGTTGTGTAAACTGACCTGAATTTGTTAACCTCCTAAGACCCGAGCTCTATACTTTGCTATATAGGCTGATTGGGACCTGAGAAAAATGATGTCCACATATGAGGACATTAGTTTTAAATTTCGAATACTGAGTGGCAGTATAATATCCTCATATGTGGTCACCAGGCCTTTGTTGAGAAAAAGTTAGTATTGTGGTCTAGAGAACCCAAAATGTGAGGTCCACATATGTGGACGCCAGGTCCTAGGACGTTAAATTTCAAATGGTGTTCAAATAAATGAAAATCAATAGTTACAAAAAAACCTTGCTTCATTTGTAAATTTGTTGAATTTTTTCCAATCATATCTTGATTGTTATTGATTTTCTTTTTTTATTACATTTTATTAAAAAACAAACAAAATCGAGTAGCACTTTAATTTGTAAGTGTGATCTAAGAAAGGTAAAGGGCAAATATTAACCATAAAAGTAAATGCTGTTTACTGTATATTGCTTGTAATTGAGATGAAGTAAACATCTGTTAAGTATTTTAATAGAAAATTGTTTGATTGTGTTGAATTAAACCCCAACAAATGCAGCGGGTCCACCAGACCCGCCAGCACTGGCTGAGTAACAAAAATATGAACATCACACAAGGTTAAAATGGAGGACATGGGAAGAAGCAGCCATAGAGGTCATCAGGTTGAATCGTTTACGCGGTACAAGTTGTCCTTTGATCAGTTTATGAAAAGGTTTAAACTACCCCTCTGCAACTGCTTGAAAATGTTTTCTTGTCACACTTTGAGCCACTTAATACCAATCGATTATCATTTGAATGCCACAGCCTATAAGGATTGTTGCTGACCATGTCCATCCCTTTGGCCTCGATTCTCCTCGTATGGCTACTTGCAGCAGGGTAATGCTCCATGTCACAAAGCTAAAGTCGTCTCAAACCGGTTCATGTTTACATGTAGTATGAGTATGGCGTTCCTAATAAAGTTACATTTATTTTAACCCTTGTGTGGTGTTCGGGTCTGTGGGACCCGTTTTCATTTTTTATCAAAAGAAAAATTATATGATTAAGTATTTTTTCAAACCCAGACTCATTGGCCTTGGCTCATTTTCTGTGAAGAATATTTATCAGAACACATTTTCAATGACCACACATTGTACACCCCCCCTACACATTTCTATTACATACAAGATGTTCGGGTCCACTGGACCCGGGCTAATAAAAGTATGGAAATTGTTGTACCTTCACTCTGTCCTCCACCAGTCTGGGCCAGCTGTTAGTGTGTGTGTGTATGTGTGTGTGTGTGTGTGTGTGTGTGTGTGTGTGTGTGTGTGTGTGTGTGTGTGTGTGTGTGTGTGTGTGTGTGTGTGTGTGAGTGAGTGAGAGTGTGTGAATGTGAGTTTTGTGTTTCTGCCACTGCCATTCCCACACAAGGTTGCAACATTGTTGCAAAATTCAAGTACCAACACCTGTCTGCTCTCACATTCCCGTACATCTTACCCTCTGTATTGCGGGAACCAATCTTTATTTTCTCATAGTCTATCCCAGCTGCAAATTAGGGGCGGGACACTATAAATATAGCTTTGCCAGTGTGGTTCCTTATCACAACTGATCAAGATGGCCAAAAGATTCTCTGTTCAGAGGGCCTTGCAATTGGTTTTTGAAGAGAGTGAAGCTTTTGATGATGATGTAGGCCTGGAGGAAGAGGTTTCAGAATGTGAGGATCACATTACTGAAAATTCAGAGTCTGACAGTGACTTAGAAGAAGCGTATGAGATTGAGCATCAGCTAGCTCCAAAACAAAGATGCCATTTAGGGGCCACTGCCCCTTTAGGCAGTATATACCATCTACACCTGCAAAATATGGTATAAAGATCTGGGCTGCCTGTGATGCCACTTCCTCATATGCTTGGAACTTACAAGTCTACACAGGGAAACCTGATGGACCCTCGTGTGTTGTATAGGCTGGTATGAAAAGGCAATGTGTTCAATGGGGCTGATGTGTTGTCTAAACTGACATGGTTACTATATGTGTTCAGCTTGTGTTGTGTAAACTGACCTGAATTTGTTAACCTCCTAAGACCCGAGCTCTATACTTTGCTATATAGGCTGATTGGGACCTGAGAAAAATGATGTCCACATATGAGGACATTAGTTTTAAATTTCGAATACTGAGTGGCAGTATAATATCCTCATATGTGGTCACCAGGCCTTTGTTGAGAAAAAGTTAGTATTGTGGTCTAGAGAACCCAAAATGTGAGGTCCACATATGTGGACGCCAGGTCCTAGGACGTTAAATTTCAAATGGTGTTCAAATAAATGAAAATCAATAGTTACAAAAAAACCTTGCTTCATTTGTAAATTTGTTGAATTTTTTCCAATCATATCTTGATTGTTATTGATTTTCTTTTTTTATTACATTTTATTAAAAAACAAACAAAATCGAGTAGCACTTTAATTTGTAAGTGTGATCTAAGAAAGGTAAAGGGCAAATATTAACCATAAAAGTAAATGCTGTTTACTGTATATTGCTTGTAATTGAGATGAAGTAAACATCTGTTAAGTATTTTAATAGAAAATTGTTTGATTGTGTTGAATTAAACCCCAACAAATGCAGCGGGTCCACCAGACCCGCCAGCACTGGCTGAGTAACAAAAATATGAACATCACACAAGGGTTAAGAGGGGGAGTCCAGCCCAGATGATGATGACAGTTTCACCCTGACTTAAGACCAGAGTGAAAACTGCCTCCTAAACAGTTTGTTTGCATGTGTGTGTGTGTGTTTGTGTGTGTGATATAATAAAGCATGCAAAATTACAGTGTACAGACACCCACGCAGCAAAATGTGTAAATATCTAAAAGCTGCTTGTTGGTTCCTTTGTCTTTTTGATCAGTGCAGTTTCCAAATGAAAGAAGAGCAGAGAACATGAAAGAACAAATAACAGGCTTGTTGGCAAAGGTGGGTGAACACAGCAAACGGGTAAACAGACTGTGTGTATTTTCCAGCTCTTAATGCTATTTATCTTCAAACAACTCCTTACCACTGTGTGTGCATGTGTTTGTGTGTGTCTGTGTGTGTGTGTGTGTGTGTGGGGTACTTGTTTTAATATATTTGTGGGGTCCAAAAACTGGGAATCCATACTTGTGCAACCGCACAAGCTTAAATGTCAGTTTGAGGGTTAAGGGTTGGTTTTAGGGTTCAGGTTAGGAAGTCAGTTGTCATGATTAAAGTTAGGTTAAGGGGTGAGGGAATGCATTATGTGAATGACAGGTCCCCACAAATACAATAAAACAAGGATGTGTGTGTGCGTGTGTGCATCCTGCCTTCCCTGGCTGTCACACATACGATTTTGGGAATGATTGTGCATAATCCAATATGCTGTCAGTCCCTATGATATTTATGACAAACCCTTTGGCCAGATTTGTACCATCAATGCTTTGGAATGTGGCTCAGCCTGCTGAATTAACAAGGTGCCTCTGATGCGCACTTTCACCACCAACATATTTCCATCCATTTGTCAGTTGTTTTTGTTTTGCTTGTTCATGATATATCACAAAAAAACCACCAGTTTTTAGTGTTTCTGTCTGCTGAGAAGAACCAAAATAAATCAGCCACCTTCATGTAAGTTCGAGCTACACAGAAAAAAAAAAAAACATAGAATAGGATAGAAACAATGGATAGTTTAAGAATCAAAAAAAGAGAAAAAGAAATACATTTGTGTACTTGCAAATATTCAAATGTGTCTAGTGATGGCATTACAGTGACAATGATTTAGTGTGAGATATTCAACAGACTTTTACCAGACAACCTTTGTTAAGATAATGTAATTGTTTCACATTCATTTTGAGATTATGGTCGAAAAACCAATTTTTACATTTTCTTGACCAGTGGCCCCTTGTGGTCATGTGAACGTCCCTCAGACGCAGAGGCAGAAGTGGGATGTTGTTACAGCAACACAAAGCTTCTTAGACTTCCTTCAAACATACAGACTCAAAGATGCAGACAAGAGGCCTCTCACTATCTGTAACCTCAGGAGTCTTACTCTTACTCTAATATTTCCAAAGACTGAGCCGCGCTGCTCCGCTCTTCTTCTATGCTGGAATGCACGCTGCTCAAACTGTACCAGTGGTTTTACCATGTGCAAAATTTGATCTCCAAAACCAGGGAACAGACAACTGTGCGATCATGAAATGTGATGGTAGGTAATGGATGAAAAAGAATGTAACCAACTTAAAGTCTGTCTAACCAAATCATGCAGAATTGTAAGCTACTAACTGCTGAGATCACAAATAGCGCCAACCTCTCACAAGCCTGCTTCTTCTTTGTGTTGACCATGTGACATACATAGTTCTTAGTTTTGGAAGGGCAGTTGCAGAACCAGGTAGTTTATTAGTCAAGCAATGTGATTCCATGCCTTAATTTACTTCTTCAGTCCTGGCGGCTTGTTAAAGTTATATTGTGGAGTCTTAAGAAGGCAACGATCTGCTTTTCCTCCATCTTGTTTAAGTTTCTTGGTTTCATTCAAAGGAGTAGGAAACAACACTATTTCACAAGCGAATCAAAATGAGTATGATTGCTTGTTACCAGGTTGCTGTTTGTGTGGGTAGGAGGACATTTGCATAAAGTTTCTTCACTTTCTTGTCATACCATGGGGCACCTTTTGGTTCTTTAAGTTGTGATGGTTACCGGCATGCATCGAAGTCTCAGCTCCACACGCGCCCCTCCTCTTTGCCCATTTTTGGATTTGGCAAGGTGGCGATGGCGGTGCAGCTCACCCTGAGCTTCAAGACCGCTCTTCAGAAACCTGTGGGTGACGTCATGGAGGCTACGTCCATCTTTATTTACAGTCTATGATGACGACAACATTTAGACGTGCGAATGGGTTGTATAGAGGGAGCTTATGGTTGTTTGTATGAAGTGTCTAACTTAGACTCCAGAGATTCTTTATAATTGCTTGTCTACTTCACATAGTCTAAATTTGTCTAGAGTTACCTAATTACTTTATTACTTATTCAAAATATTGTATGGTGTATTGTATTGTATTGATACTGCTGCGATTTCCATCATCTCTCTGTTGCAGAGAAAAGAAAATAATGGAAGGTGTAGCTCTAAGAAAAGAATCGTTGGGGTGGGGGGGGCATCATGGTGTGATTTGGTGGCTGTGTCTGTGTATATGTGTTTGTGTGTGTGTGTGTGTGTGTGTGTGTGTGTGTTTGTGTGCGTGTGTACAGGAGCCTGAACCCAGCTTGTCCTTGAGACAACCTCCAATTGCAGATCGGACTCAAAGACAGCACCACGCGTTTAATTTGTTTTTACCTGCTGGAAGGTCATCAAGCCTGAAACCAGTGTGGTTGGAAGGTTTGGGCGGGTGGGGGGAAGGGTGGGAGAGCATTTCCTCTGATTATAAAAGCTTAAACAGATTCTCTCCCAATGTCACATTTATCATTTTCAAACAGCTAATATCTTTGGATGAAACCGAAAAGGGATGGTGACCCTACCCTGCTTTTCCAGTGGCGGTGGCGGCGGTGGACAGAGGGGTGGATGGAGGGAGCGAGAGAAGACACGGGTCAACCTTCAGATGTCCCCCGCCGGAGAGAGAGAGAGAGAGAGAGGGAGAAAGAGAGAGAGAGAGAGAGAGCGAGAGAGGGAGGTGATGTATTTTAAAAAGCTCTCCTGACCTGTCTGTGCCCAGTCGAATGTTTGCTTAAACGGACACACCATAGTTTTAGAATGTGCTTTGTGTAGCAGATTTTGAAATGCACTATTAGGTTTCAAAGGACACACATGTTCATCTTTCTCTCTCACACACACAATCACACTCACCGAAGCTGCAGAGGGCATCTGTGTCAGCCTGAAGGTTTCTGGCAAGGTCCTCTGGGTAATTCCCATTCACCTTGGCCAGGACCTGTGTTAACAGAGAATTGTGTCTGTGTGTGTGTGTGTGTGTGTGTATGTGTTTGAGTGTGTGTGTTTAGAAACTTCTTTTGCTGTATCTGCATGTGATCTGACTCATTTTTATAAGACAGAAGTAGGGGAAACAGAACAAGTTTTGGAGGTCACAAACAAATCACAATCTTTACCTTGTACTGTGTGTGCGTATGAGACTGCATTTCTGTTTGTTTGCACCTCTGTGTGTGTGTGCGTGCGCATGTGTGTGTATGTATACACTCCAATATAGTAGCAAATTGAGGAGAGCGTGCTGTTGTGACTACAGGTATTTGTGGAGACTGTCTATATGCAAATGATAAAAGGATGCAAACATAATGACCCGGCGCTGAGAAGGACCATGGGCTCTTGGGCTATTTAGAATGAGAGGGGAGCAGTGAGAGAAAATCACATGTGGCTGCAGTGGAGGATGCTGGGAAGAGAACTTGTGGCAAGTTCAGGAGCCTGTGGTTGTTTGTGTAAGGACACATCTTTAAGAGGTAGACAGATTAAGAGAAGCACCTGACAATATTTTACTGGAGCCTATAAGAATATGATGCAATGCTTAAAACTCTGTGGTGCCTTCAATGTCACTCTGAGATCCACCTGTAGTTCATGCACAATGATGCTGGAAACTCAAACTTAGAAGCCAGACAGTAAGATGACATAGTTTCTATGAAAAATTGTGTGGAGTTGGTCATTTCTTACTGTGTGGCAGCCAAGTGAAGGCACCAACAAGAAAGAAGCAATCCCTTCTTCTAAGAAGGATTTTGGTGATAGTCACTAAACGAGCTGCAGAGAAATAGTTTCCCCCAGTGAAAACACCGGTGATGATGAAGATCTGAGCTTAACATCAGGACTTATCCTAGAACATTTTTCTATTCTCATCCTAAACTTCTTACTTCTTTCCTCCAAGTTTTTCTTGTACTGGTGTTTTGAGTCAGATTTAATTGCACTGCTTAGGCAACGTTTACATCTGGCTTCCACACTACTCTGGTGTTTCCGAGCTCCTGAAATGGAGACTTTGGAGTTTGAAAACTCCAGGGTTGCATTGTAGTCTAGATGGGTAAAACATAGAGACATTTGGAAACAAAGACGTAGACACCCCGGTCGCCCCCTGATTGGGTCTCATCAGTCTCGACTACCAGCGGTAAATGCGACATAGATAATGAATTAGAAGCATTCCTGATCTTGTTTGCTAGCAGCTGCTGTTCAGTTAAATTCTGTATTCCAACACTTTAACTACATTTGTATTTTCGACAACTAACTAGTCAACCACAAAGTAGACAATCTTCTGTTTACACCTGCAGGCGCTCGCCCAGTGCACATGAATAGTCATGTCATTCACGTTTTCAGGTATGATAGTATGAATGGAGATTATATCTGATACAGAGATAGTTTTCATTTTAAAACGCTGTTTTAAGTTCCTGTTATCAGACATTGGCAGATGATGATGATCTTGATGTTGATGTTTGATTTTGCAGTGTTAGTAGTGGTTTTAGACAGAAAATATTAATACAGCTGTCAGTGATGTGTCATATTGTGACAGACATAGAAAGAGAATGGTTTTACATGAAGTTAGACGCTGAAAATAGTCTTTCCAATGGTTTGGATGAGACGCAGTCAAAGGGATGTGACAGTCACAAAGATGGATGAGAGAATTTAATGGAGCAGGTCGTGTTACTCTGTCGAGTGCATGATTTGCATAAAGAAATTTATGCCAAATTTTTCTACCACCTACTGAAGTTCCCATGCCAATGAAATCATAAAATCTAAAATCAGGACTATTTCTTGGCCACGCTCAGCCACCACCAGCTATAGAGGGAGGCAGTGTAGGTACATGATTGATACAACAGGTCTGAGATTTTTGTTCTTTTGCCTAAGAGAAAATGATAAATACAAAAAAAGTTGTAATTGCAGCAACTTCTCTTAAATCACGAGGAGCTGAAATTCAAGAATAAATCCGTTCATACAAGTGGTTGATGGATATGAACTGCAGCGGTCTCCTTATGAGCTCATAACATGGACCCAACGCTGGACACATTCCTGTTGATGAAAACTGAGAGTGGAAAAGTGGAGGTCATTTCAAACACTGAAATGAGAGGTGACAGCTGCCCAGGAAGGAACGGTTGTAAATTCTTACAGCAACACAGTGAATGTACATTTGACAGTAAAAAATATGGAAAGTTTACAATAACAGTTCTTCTTTCCATATAAGCTTCAAATCACTTATCGTTGTACTACTTCTATACTGTAAAATGTGTAACTTATATGTAATTAGCGGTATGTACAGAGGTTTTAAAAGAGGTATTAACGGAAGCAGTGATAATCTGGATCACTTCAAACAGCTGACAATGCAAAACATTCACAGTCATCAGACCAAACTACTTAATGATGCCTGTTACAGATCTACCAGCATGTGTATCTAATATCTTGACACAGACACATTTGGTCTGGATGAAGGAAACAGTAGTCCTCCTCCAAATGCAAACCCATCTGGATGTATGTCTCACACATTGCGCTCTGGGCTCCAGCTCTTCTCCTCCTAAAGCAGGTTATATGTTTCGCTGTGCGTTGGCCTTGGACACAACTGGCTTCCAAATGGCCATAAATGACAGCTTTATTTAATGTGGCTTTGAATCTAACATCGCTGACGACTGCTAACGATTTAAATTGGACCTAGTGTTCGGATTGTTCAGGATGGGAATCTTTGTCAATATTTGAGTCAGAAAGGATTTCCAATTCAATATCAATTGTATTCTGATACGCAAGTATTCAATAGAAAATGGGCACGGTTTTCAGATCCTTAGTCCAGTGCACTGTGTGCCAAACCATTCATTCATGTCTTTAATCAGCAGAACTGCAATATGAAACTTAACTGGCAGTTAAGTGGTCTGATGAAGGTCACTGTATACAAGTGTTCCTAATAAAGTGCTCAGAGAGTGTATTTTTCTGTTGAGGACTTCGGTGCATGGTGTTTCCGGTATTTTGTCCTCTTCTTGCTAATACATGATCTTTCTGTAAACAGGATTTTAAGATCGCAACTGTTCCTCTGTCTACATGTGTTTGTGTCCATACTCACTGTATCTACTGTCTTATTTGTCCTGTGTTTTATATTCCACACTTTCCAGGGTGTGTGTGCATGTCTTATATCAGCATGGAGCACTGGAAACAGGCTCATCATTGCCAGGTAAGAGGACATGGTGGTGGGAGCAGACAGAAGGTGGGGCAGGCCAGGGGAAACGGGAATACAGTCTTAAGGGTTAGTGATGGACTAGACAATGGAAGGTGATGTCGGATTTAAATCAACTCTGTCCTCCTCAGAGCACTGGAGGCTGATGGGAGAGGAAATGTCTCCGTGATGCCATCCGCTGCAATCCTGCTAGCTGTGAAGCTCTGTCTGCTTGTGTGTCGGAGCTTTTCTTTTTCTCTCTTGTTTAACTTTGTGCTGTGCTGGGAGACTACAACAATAATCCAGAAGGTTTGTAGTTGGATCTTTTCTCAAAGACTATAAGAGTAGGGCTGGTACTTTAAATACTAGTTATGGTGCTTTTGAGCAAACTGCCTTCACTTCTCAGTGGCAAACGCAAAGACTGAGAAGCTCCCACTGGGAACATGTGGTACACCTTGAATGTGATGGACCTAGCATCCACTATCACCCATCCATGGCTAAACTAACTTCAACTTTGTCTTCACCAGTCAAACCTGAGCTTGTTTAGAACATATTTGCCATTCCAAACATCTCACCTCTCCCAGAGGTTCCAGGAGACTGAAGCATGTTGATAACAGCTCCTGATGCCAGAAATATCCCATAAATTGTTTCTTTGTGTTCCCTGATATGAGTTTTTCCTGGATGGGATGTCTGCCATTCTGTGAAATAATGGAAGGTTTTACTTTAACAGATCTGGGTTTACTTAAAACAACAGAATATACAGTAAGTATGGGTGCATGTGGCATACAAGCAAACAAACTGGGTTTGTTTGTTTTTGACACCACAGGAAATTGGCATTAACATGCAATTGTCATGGTTTGCCATGGTGGAGATTCTATGTTTAACTTTATGCCTTGATTTTTGTTCTGTCACGGTTTTGGTAAGCTGGACCCAAAATGCAGCCAACACACAGGAGCTAGTGCAAAATATTCTAATAACAAAAAGTAACTACTTACAAAACTCAAAATCCGAACAGGGAAAAACTGGCAAACCAACTGAAAAGGAAACCGAAGCACGAGGGTACACAAGGACTACAACAGGTGACAACAACAGCAGAACCGACCCAGACAATTACAGACGAACCGACACAGACAAAGGGGAGACTAAATAGACACAAGGGAGGCAAGGGTGATTGAACACAGGTGAAACACATTAGGGCGGGGCAGACAATCACCAAGCAGGGAAACAGGACAAAGACAGGAAGTACAAACATCAAGAGACACAATGAAACCACTACAAAATAAAACAGGAAGTGACAAGCCTGTCGCCCCTCTAAATAAGGGTTCTTGGGTTTGATTCTGCACATACAGTATTCTGATCAGACCTTCGTGAGGGATTTAGTTTGTTGAGCAAGTGGACATGTTAACAAACAGGTTTTCAGGTTAAGGGATGCAATGCAAGATACTCTCAAAGGATCACTTCAAAGTGCAAAGTTAAGATCACATTATACAGAGACAGCAAAGTCATCCATAGGCTTCTTTTTGTTAGCCCCGCTAATTGTACAAAGGTAATTGGAGCCTTTGGAGAAGCTTGCTAGCACTAGTGCTAGCTTGGCTGCAGTTGGCTGCAGTTCCATGAGCCTTTGCCTTGGACACCATAGCAGTCTCTTGAGAGTTTTTAAAGGTGAGGCGGCTTTATGGGCCCCATTATTTTCCTTTACTGAAAAAAGGCAGTGTTAGGTTGCAGGAAGAGGCGGAGTTTCGTGACATTCTTTAAATTTTGGACAGATTGGGCCGGGATACACACCACCTCCAGAAGTGTTTCTGATTGCAATGTGTTTTGGGTACATTAACCACATTTGTTTTTCCTTATCCAGACAGGGATATCCAGAGACAGGTCACATGATCATAGATGTACTGTAAACTGGGATTTTTTTTGAGTGCTACAAAGATATGTTTGCCACTTGGTTTTGGCAATAAAGGCAAAACATCCAATTTGTTGCTTATGTGGTATCGAGCTCTAACTCCTCCTCTTTGTATTTTTACTCATGCATTACTCAGTAAATCCAATAAACACTGGCACTTTGGCAGAAATTTTCCTCTTACTCTAATATCTATTGATGATTTTACCAGTGGGTCTAAAGATACTTCAAATAGTGGAAATATTCGCAAACTCTTTCCATTGACAATCTTGCTTTGACAAGCAGCGCGAGCATGTATGTGAGTGTGAGAGAAAGACGGTTCCATGATATGTTTATAATTAAACGTTGTGCTGCAGCAGTGAGTGCTGACCAGAGGATCACAGTGTGTAATTGTGTGTGTGGGCACAGGGGAGAGCAGAGAGAGGATGATAGATGACTTGGCCAGTTGTAATATCTCCATACCAGAGGGAACTATGTAACATTAAATGTGGTCACATATGATTATTGAAGTAGGACATATTAATAACCAGGAGCATGCAAACAAAACAGATGAAGCTGCAGTCACACACACCTCCTCCACAAAACAAACACACACAAGGAGTCACAAATAGAACGTAACTTACAGTATGTGTTGGCAGGTGAACATCCTCTTTGTAAAAAAAAAAGAAAAAAGGTTAAATGGCAATTTTTTGTTGTATTGTAATACTTCAATATCTTTGCAGAGCAGCCTGTGTTATTCCTGGGGTCACTGGACATAACCAGAAAGAGGTCAGGCAAGCATACAATGTAAATCAGTACTCGCAGTCAGTGTCAAACCTGCAGTAGATTTGGATGAGCGCACTCCTAGTTTAGAGAAGTCGCCAGGAGCACTGTCACAGAAGCTGAATGATGAGCTGCTGTGGATAGGTACATCCAAAACCCATGGTTTAGCCAATTAAAAACATGCCACAAGAAAAAAAAGCTAACATCAGTTGAAGTGTACGCTTTCTTTTGAGTATTTTCAATACTTCATCTTGCCGTCACACAGCCCTTTCCTTTGGAACTACAGTTTGTGATCAGTTGAACTACCGTATGTGCACTGTCACACCACAGATCAGCTGTTTAAGTCAGACAGCACTGCTGAGGTGCGCTTGTTTGTTAGAATGCGGTAGTTGAACTGTCGTAGTTCTGAAGTAAGCGGCTATTTGACAACAAGATAAGACGGTTTATTAGACTTCATTCATTCTAACATCATGCAGCGATTAACCAAAATAGCCTGGTGCAGAATGAGTAGTTTACCTGTGTTCATGATGTCAGAGTGGAGGAGTGGGGGAGCTGAGGGGCGCTTGAGCAAGACTACAACCAAGTTGACACCAACTTTGTAAGACTGAAGTAAAAACTTGATGGGATGGACTCTTTTTTGCAGCAGACAGAGACGGCGCATCTTCATGTCTATGTATGAGAACACACACACTCTCTCTCTCTCACACACACACCCACACAGAGCCAGACATGCAGACAGCGTCGACACACAGCTGTATATACTGTAAGCACACAGATATGAGTAACGCTCGCTGTGCCTTGATCCTCTCTCCCTCGAGGAACTTGTCTAGCTTTAGCCTCAGTCTGCCTGAGCTACTCTTGGAAAATGACACACATGGCTCAGAACTTGTGCTCGTTCTCTGACACGCACACACATGAAAACGCTTAAGCACCTTTCTCTCTCTCTCTCTCTCTCTGTGTGTGTGTGTGAGTGGCTGATCAGAGTTGCGGCAGGGCTGGGTTGTGACAGCTGAGTCTCAGGAGAGGTTGTGAAGATCAGGGCTGAGCTGAGAACCAGGGGCCTGGCTGTATTAGAGGGGGAATTACACGACAGCAGCCCCACATGAGAGCCTTATCTCCTGGCTGCTGCCTCTCCCACAGCCCCGTCCCCCTGGAGCCCTCAGGGGAGGATACATGTCTGTCTGACTTACCCCTGACTGTCTGTCTGACTTACCCACTGACTCTATGTCTGTTTGACTTACCTCCTGAGTTTCTGTCTACCTCACTTACCGACCGCCTGACTTATCCATTGCCTGACTGCCTGACTGTCTACCTTACCCACCGACTGTCTGTCCCTGACTTACTGACTGACTTAAGGCCTCTTGACACTGCACAGTTACGTCTGTCTCGCTTGAAACTCGACAATCTTGAGAGAAAACCACTGATGTCCACTGATGGCTGATTTACTGGGAATGCACACAGCATCCAACTGTGCAGTGATCCGGCTCAGTCACAGCCCCGTCGCGGTTTCAATGTCCACAGGAAGTGGAGCGTCACTTTCCCAGCAGCCCCATTAATATCAATTAATTCATATAGATTAAAGTCGTTTTGCCAACATTTTGTGTGTTTTACAAGCATAAATATGTTTGCAGCTCATTTCGATGAGAACCTTTTGTTGCATCTAACTTTCTCCGTCATCACTCATTTTAAAAGCCAATACAGCCGATCCAACAGTACAGCTGCTGCCATTAACCTGCATTTTTGTTTACTCTGTCTGACGATATTGTGATCATAAAATAATGATTTTATCTGCGGCCCAGCAGGTCGGTAATGACTGCGGATCAGCATAGCACTGAGTATGAGCCTTGATCAAATTTCAAAAACATGTTAATGAGAACAACTATATCCTGGGTTCAGCTCCATTAAAACACAGTATATAGGTGATCACAGAGCACGAGGAGACAGAATGGAGGTTTAATGGACCGTCTCCCTCCCTCGCCTTTCTGCTCCTCTCTCTCTCTTACTGACTAGTAACATGAAAAACTAGTTTTTACTTTGTGTGTGTGAAGACAAAGTCCAAAACAACTGAAATGCATCATTAAAAATTAACGTCAAGTCAATTGCAAATAAATACAGGCATTTATATACATTCATAAGTGAATGTAACACTCCAGAAATGCATGCTGCTTTGGCAAAAATAGACTCATAAATACGCACATAAATATGGCAGCACGTTGGACATGGAGCTGGTGGACAGACGCTGGAACGTGACGCTGCCTTGCTGGCCAAAAAACCCACAATGTCATGTTTACAACCCCACCAATACGAATAAAGCATAGAATGATGAGAATGCAGCGGCAATAGTCACATAATTGGTTTGCAAAATCTTTTTCAAGGATTTTAGAATTTAAGGGAGAGGTTAGATTTGGGTCTGTAGATGGCAAAAACATCTGGATCAAGAGGAGAGGCTTTTTAAGCAGAGGTTTAATCACTGCAACCTTAAAAGCCTGTGGTATGTAGCTTGTTAATAAACATAAAGTGGTCAGATCTGACATGGAGGTGTTAATTAAAGGTTAAGAATCCTTGAACAGCCTAGTTTAAATAGGGTCTAAAAGACATGTTGGTGGTTTAGATGAAGGAACTGTTGAAGTTAACTCAGGGGGATCTACAGGAGAGAAACAGTTCTAATATAAATCAGGTGTTGATTCAAAGGCTACTTTACTGGACAAACTACCTGTGCCAGTTGTGGGAAGGATTTTTCTCTATTTTATTTGTAAAGAAGCTCATTTGGCTGGTTGGTGAGTTGAGTTTCAGTGAGTTTGTGTGGAGAGCTTTGAAAAAGTGAACTGACTGACTGTTGAGAAATGTGTGTTAGCACTTGTAAAAAACTAAATCTTAAATCTCAGTGGGATCAGGCTTCAGCCACTGATTAACTTTGTCTGACTGGCTGGCTAACTTCCTATCTGTCTCCCTTTCTGTCTGCCTGTCTGCCAGGAGACTGTCATAGCAGCAAGACTGAGCTGTTTACACCAGGTTTAACAATGATGATAGGTGTGTGTGTGTGTGTGTGTGTGTGTGTGTGTGGGTACTCCCACGTTATCCACACACACACTCACACACTTGCAGCACTCATGCTCCTATCACTCATTCATCCCACTAGAGTGCTTAGTGTTTCACCTCGTGCTAGCTGGCAGATGGTGATGCTATGGGCAATCACACTGCTTTATGAGAGAGAGAGAGAGAGAGAGGGAGAGAGAGACTAGTATAGAACAGACAGTCTAATCTGCAGAATGACAAGTCCATGCAAATCCAATATTCACTCTTCTTTTAGCTCTGTTTTGTTCTCTATCGATTCCTGAGGGAAATATCTGTTTTTTAGCAGCATAATGCTCCACTATGTTCACTACAGCTAATCACTGCTTCTGTGTGTCTGCTGGTTTTGGACAGGTAACAAACAGTAGGTTTGAAAACAGTGAAAACAGCTGCCTGCTGCTGCTTTCATGGGGGTGATGAGACTGAACCAAAACAGTAAAGTTGTGGGCCATCAAACCAAAGATGCTAAAACACAGAGGAGAAGTGCAGAGTCAGGTGATAAGTCGTCCTTATGAGTCAGTATCTTTTACATCACACAAGGTCATTTCACCCATTGTTGATATAAAAAAAAAATGACTACTGCAACTTTATGTCAAAGTCTACTTAACAACTTTCCCTGGGGCTTTCAAGTGCATATCATGATCTTCATCAGAGGGTTGTGGTATTTCTCTCAGACATATTCGTACATGAGCGCACACCCACAGTATCTCGATTGCAATGTGTATGTGCAAAATGGGAGTAAATGAAACGTATGTGTGGACACGCGCTGGTCACTGTGAACACATTAAAGTCTTTTGTTCATGTGTGTTTGAGTGTATTTTGGTGCAGGGTGTATGTTGCTATTTCACATGACAGGGGCGACAGATGAGTACCCAAGTCCTGTGGGCCCTGTGCTTTAGTAGCTGGCATACTTCCTACTGCAAACATGACAATGGAGCCTCAATGGGTAAATCAGCATCTCTTCTGCCTGGAAACAAGAGCTCTGGAAAATGGCCCAGATTCCTACACACTGGACCCTGATTGGTTCAGATCAGGTCCACTTTTATATCTTGCAGCTGCAACATCTTTTTAGTCATTCGAGAGGACAAACCTGCCTGACATGGTGCGTCTATAGGGATTTAGATAGACATACACGAGTGTTCTTTGATGGGGCATCTTAAACATGAAGATACAAAAATGAATTTCGTTAGTATTTTGGTCTCTGTTTAGTCCCCTTTGCACAGGAGGAAGTAGAATACAAACTCAAATAAAAAAACTGAAAATTTCACCAAAACAAATTACTTTGAAATTTGATAATCAAATCCCAATACAGTGCAAAGTTATCATCATACAGGATTTCTCCCTAAAACATAAACTGTTACCCTCTTACTGTCAATTATTGCCAGTTGTAACATCCATAGTCCTTAAAACTGAATGAACTCATTGTCATGTTTATGAAATCAGTCTGAGACGACTTTTTCTGTGATACGGTGTGTTATCAGGTAACAGGCTGCGAACTTCATTTTCCTCTAACATCTAAATGTGTTATGATGGTTGGTTGTGGAGGTAGATTTCCCTGGTAATGAGTGGCTGTGTGGAATGTGGCTTATAGTTTAGCCTTAACTGTAGCCAAAGGCTCATGGCCGCGGTCATGTTGCCTGTGTTGCATGTGTGTATGAAGTGCGTACACTCTCGTGAGGGGAGAGAGCTGTGGGAGGGCAAGTGTATTTTCAAATTCTGTCTTTTTTTTTTTTTTTCTAGATTTCTGCCTAGAGGACACAAATCAAAGTCCTTCTTGAAACAATCATGTGCTTTGTTTTGGAGGTATTTTGTGTTGTGTTCAAGGTTCTTGGAAACATTTGAATGAAGAATAGAAACACTACCACAGTTTATTTCATATTGTGCTGATTGTGGAATTCTCTCAGTTCTTTGCTGAGCTTTAGTAACATAATGTTAAATAAATGAACAAGCTCCAGTCAGCTGTCTGGATGAAAAAAACTCCATGAATGCTCAATGAAATACATTCCTTGACCCCTGCCGAGTCTGCATTCAGAGCACATCGAGAATGTCAAATGACCACCTTCTTATTGAGATATTAAACACTCTGACTTCATCAGTATTTTGCCAATGGTATTTACAAGACAAAACCTACAAAAACCCAGCCACCTTTGTCTTGGGAGCCCTCAATCGTACCGATTTACCTTATGTCTCTATTTCCTAGGCAGAGGATGGCGTTGAGCATTATTCAATAGGCGGCTTTGATATCAACGGCGTCGTCTGGCGCTGAGGGTCAGGGATGATATGAGCAACCTCTGACATGATAAATGTGTTTTTCTCCCCCTGCTCACACCTTCTTGGAGAGAAACATAATAACAAAAGTTTTCTCCCAAACTGAGAAAAAAACTTTTTTTTTTTTTTTTTTCCCTTTTTCTCCTGGTTCCCTTCCTTAACCCCCCTGTCCGCTTTCTCATAAGACAGAGAGAGAGAGAGAGAGGGACGACGGGGTGATTTGGGGGGGGGTGTCTGATTGCTATGCATTGTTTAGTTTCTTTCATTAATGCTGGGTGCCAGTCGAGGGCTACAGATGAACAATAGCAGGGGCCCCAGGCATGGATCAATAGCAGATTGCTGATAGTGCCCCGTCCATTCTCCCCACCAGATTACATGATAAATGGGTCGGTCCATACACTGTGACAGGCCCAGGGCTAACAGGGCCCAGGTAAGGCCCTGCGTCTTCTGGATATCACATCCTTCATGTGTATGTGTACTGGGGTGTGTTTGTGACAGAGTGCATGTGTGGATCAGAATAGTGTACAAATTCTTAAATTGTATATATGTGCATGCATGGATTCTCACACAGAAATGTTGTCTATAATAATAATGTTGATAATCAGATTTTCAAATTTGTAAATACAATAATCAAAGGCTAAATGAATAAATAGCCCATCGTGCCTTATTCTGTAAAATCGGAGACAAAACTAGAAAAATGAAAGATAATCAGAGTTAAACAATCATTCAGTCTGTTGATCATCTATAAACCAGAATATTTTCACCATTTCATGAAATTGAGTCATCGCATGCATTTACATCAAATGCAGGTGTTCTGAACCCTTTCCAACCAATGGCCCACTTGAAAATCTCAAAAATAATATGTATGATAAATAGAGAAATAACAATACCGAGGCCAAATAATGCCTCCTCAGAGCAGTTTTTTATTTTAATGATAGTGATTGAACATTTGACTGAACTGAAATCAGGGTAAACATTAAGGAAGTTCCACAGTCTCCACAGTGGCTTGTCACGGTGATTGATATGAGAAAAAAAACTGTGAAAGGAATTTTAAAATATTTTTAATATTTATATAATTACTTTTTTTTCACCCAAAGTGTTTGCAAATGATTTGTCGGCCGACTTAAACCTTCCGCAGGTCGGAAACCACTGATCCAATGTACAGTAACTCAAATTTACAATTCCTCCTGTTATTTCGCGCCCATGTCTCTCAGAATCACCAACAGGGTGGATGTTTGTGCAGCTGAAAAAGTGTGCATGTTTACACACCTGAGAGTGTGAGATTGAGCTCCTATCTTTGTCTATGGTGTGTGTGTGTGTATCTGTTTGTGTCTTTGTGTGTTTCGGCAATACAATGCGAGTATTATTGTGTGCATGTTTATGTTTATATACTGTATGTATTTGTTAAAATGGATGTGTGTGTGTGTTTGTGTGTGTGTGTGAGGCAGAGTCGAGGCACCGCAACAACAATGACTCTCCTATAATGGACATGGGGAGGACTGGGGCAGATATAAGGTTCCAAATTGGCAATTTACTGTAGCTACAGTAGGACAGAGTGTCAGCCAGGCTTCAGTCTAATAGGGGTTAAAAACCTTAAATGGAGCAAAGAGCAGCTCCTTGCTCTGCGTTGAACCACAACACGAGTTAAGGCAAATGTACAAATTGATCCTGTGTTCTGTGAACGCCGTTTCCAATTATTTCCTCTCTTCCTGGCAATAACACGTCACCGCAACACCGTCTGTTTTTTTTTTTTTTTCCTTTTTATTTTTTATTTTTCCCGGTCGCATGTTCAAAACAAATGCTCGGGTATTTTCCCCTTAAGCCACACATTCGTCATGGCATTTGTGATTTGTGTGATATTTTCCATAAAATAGATGGGAGTGAAACAAAGTGAAAGTTGCTATAATTCAAGGTCCTTTAGTAAAGCCGGGGAACACCGGTGGCTAGTTAATCTACTCATTGACACGTTGTCCTCTGGTGCGGCTGAAGGACGGTCTTTAGACTAATGACCACACATATGGCGCGTCGCCCATTTAAAAGAGAAACAAACACCTCCTGGCCATGGAAGTGTGTGAGTACGTGGTGCAACGATGTGTGGAGACATAAAACTCATGCGTGCATACTGAAGCACACACTTGTCTGTCACACACAGACACACACACACACACACACACACACACACACACACACACACACACACACACACACACACACACGTAGAAACAGTAAGTAATGGATGGATGGATGGATACTAAAATAAATACTAACATTTGAATGCAATGTAATGTAAACCAATGACTCGACTTAAACTTGACTATACATGATACGAAGTTAAAGATCACCTTTAATCATGACTGCTACCAAACAAACACCAAAAGGAGCATCTGACAGCACCCTAACCACCCACCCACTCACCCACCACCACCCAACTTACACTTCCTCATTCCTCTTTGTCTTATTGTTCTCCATTTTCTCTCTTTCCTCTCTTTACAGGGACAAAGCCAGCAGACAGGCCAATGCTTTAAAGGTGTGTCATTAGGTGTCTGCTGCACTCGTCCTCTGACACCGTGGATGATGTAACTGATGTGTGTTCATGATAGATGGGGTGCTCCGGAGCTTTGGGATTTTGACAAAAATAAACTACTTTTTTAGGACAGCTGATGTGACGTGATGAGGGAGTGTGTTTTTGTCCTCCAAAGTGAGGACATTATGATACCCTAGAAAACTTTATTAAATTTAACAACTTGAATTTAAGGTAATTATTGCTTTCTGGGTAATAAAATGAAGTCCTCATAAGTGCAGTGAATTCTTAGGTAGCGCGTTGCAAAGTCAGTCACTGCACTATAACTTATAAAGTGATAATCTCAGGTGTGTTTAACAGGAGTGTGTGTCCACTCCCTGCGGTGTGTGTGCTGCTGGGATCAGTCACACAAACGACAGTCTCTGTATGCAGCTGCTAAACACCTTCAACACAATTACACAAACCCTCCTCTACAACTGCCACACCCGCACTCACAGCCACATCTTTGGTCTGTGTTAGAGTAGAGTAAGAGTATACATGAGACATGATTCACAAATCCATGTGTAGAAATACTCACATAAGATGACTACTGCGTTCTTAAAAGTGAAGACCCTCCCTCCTGATATTTTCAAGCGGCAACCTGAAGCCAAAACTGAAGTACCAAAACTGCATTTCCTCTAAAGGCCACTAGAGTTCAACTACTACCACTAGGCTCCAAAAGCACTAATCAGCAGACACCAGTGTCTGCACTCACCGAACCTGGCTTCTTGGCTTAGCCCGTTAACTAGCTAATTACATAGCAAATGAATTAGCCTTGTGTTAGCCTTTGAGCCAGATACCCGGCTGTTCTATTGATGCTAACAGGAGCGTATATTCTAGTACAGTTATTAAACTGGCAAACTGAGGCTCTGCCAAGAGCTCACTCTGAGCTTCAATACTGCTCTTCAGAAACCTGTTCCCTAGTGACGTCACAGAGGCTGCATTTTTATGTACAGTCTATGGTAATAACAAAAAGGATGGAAGGGGTTTGTAAATAGTGGGGTGTGTGCCAAAAGTGGACCTCTATCAAAATTATTTGACCCCCATATAAACCTCCAGTTTCTCCCAGTTAAGTGACATCAGACGTACTTCTGATATTGATACAACAATATTAAGTCCATTTGAATTAAAAGACCCACTGTCAAACTTTAACAACAATTTCTCCAATATGGCCTCCAATAATAAATAAAGTCTATTAAAATGAACAATAACACCAGATCCTTAAAATCATACTATACTGTTTATATTCATTTCAAAGACAAATAGAATTTCAGTCCAAAGCCTTTATTTTGAAATACACACATTAAAAAACTTTTCAGAGCAGACAGAGGTTCCCACACTGGATTCAGACTGGTGACCTTGCAGGCACAGGGTTTATGTCTCAGAAAACTAGGCCATCAGGACAATGCAGTGTGATGCAATACACAGTCAATAGTTTCATAGTTTCATACTGATCAACAGCTGGTGGTAATGTGTCAAGAAACACAATAATGCCACAACAGAGGAAGTGAAGGAGAGTGAGAGCCAGGAAACATGGATGGAAACGATGGAGGCGTCAAACCTTTTTTTTCAAATGTTTCATGAGGAATTAATTAAATTTGTCACATTTGTTAGACCTCAAGTATGCACACAATGCACATACTGTATATGGGAAGTTAGAACATGTTCTTTGTACAGTTCATATTATGCATTTATTGGACATATTTCAAAACTTGTAACTCTAAACAAACTGTGAATTGGTAGCCTTTGAACAAATCCTATAGGAGGTTGACTGACTAATTGCACTGATGTAGTGAAAAGAAAGATGTCTCTGTGAGTGCAGCAACAACATGTTTCATGTTTTGTTACAGCAAGTCAGTGTTGTTGCATGATCACAATCATTCCATAATGATGCTGAAGTTCTGAGACCATGATATTTCTCTAAACCGAACCAAGTTGTTCTTGTGCGTGAACCTAACCAAACCTTAACCAGAGCATTGTCACATTTTGAAACAGATTTATGGTTTAACAGTGGTTTGTAATGGTTTTAGAAGGTCATGAGACACAATATCAGTGACAAATGATAGCAAGAGATCAGAAAATATTTCTAAAGCAGTTACAAATGATGTATTTTGTCATTTGCAAATGGAGACTTGGTATACCTGAGGCAGGTCAGCTGTCTGTCACGGATATAACACACATAGTGACAGGCAAAAGAATTGTGTGTGTAAGATAACTGTATTATTGAAAATTTCCACATAGTGACAATAGGCAACCACCACCTAAAATGCTCCAGCTGGCGACTGGAAACCTGGACCTGTCGGTGTGAGGCAACAGTGCTAACCATGCTACTTTGCCAATGTTTAATTCCCCCCCCCCCCCCCCCCCAAAAAAAAAAAAAGAAAAAAAAAAAGAAAATTGATACAGTTTTGTGAATAAATTAATAAATGACAGACAAGTTAAACCATAGGCCTGGGTCTGCACCTGTGGAACTGCTTTAGGCCTAATGAGCAAAAAGCAGCAGCAAAAACCATCAAATTATAAAATATGAGGAAACACTATAAGCACTGTGAGTATGTTTGAACAAAGTCTCTTTAGTCAGTTTGAACTGAGAAATTAACATTTCAACAAACCTACACTGGATACTCTCTGTGTTTAATATTGATACTAATTCACACAACTTCCCAGCATGTGGGAGACTTAAGACATCTGCTGCAGACAGAGAGAGAGAGAGAGAGAGAGAGGGGGAGAAAACGTGATCACTTGCACTGTAGGTGGAAGGCTTTGATCACCACTCTTCAACAAATGTAACTTCCTGACACACAGACACACACAGACACAGACACACACATACACGCTCAGATACATGCACCCAAAACCTGAAGAAGCACGGAGCGAGGGGGGTGGGGGTGGGGTCTGGGGGTGGGGGTGAGGGGTGAAGGAGCGGGAATGATGATGAGAGAAGGTGAAAGACTGCAGGCCACTAGAATAATCCTCTAGTCTTTAATTAAAACTTCCTAATGATCACAGGGAGAACGACAGACTGGAGGTGGGGGGGGAGAGAGGGAGACGGAGAGATAAAGAGCAAGGAAGAGATGAAAAGTCATTTTGTCTTCCTTTTTTTTTTTTACTTTCTTTCCTTACATCAAACCCTTATCTGTCCCCATCAGCTCTCCTCTCCCTTTCCTCCACACATACACGACTGTTTCAGTGAACATTTATCTGTCATTGAACTGTAAGCAGATGAAACACTAGCATGTGCAGATGGTCAGAGGTTCTCAGGCATGACACAGAGCCTCAAACAGACTCACAGCAGGCTCCATGCACCCCCCCCCCCCCCCCCCCCACACACACACACACACACACACACACACTCTGTGAAGCCTTTGGAACCTGTATGAGCTGATTTCTGTCTGCACCTTTCACAGGGACGTCATAGTGATTAAAATGATCGCTGTGTTAAGCATTTTCAAACCGCTTATCTCACTGTATTTATACATGGGCCAAGCTTAGTATTTCATCACACTTGAGTAGGGTTACGTCAGGCAGAGAAATACACGAGGCCAGTTGGGGTTGTTTTTTTCCCCTGTTGCTGTTTTCAGGCATACATGAGTCAAGCATCAATGCACAAACTTTTACTGATGTTTGGCTATTAAATATCTAAAGGGATTTACTGGTCCAGGTCTAAAACCCATGTCATGCTGTAACATTAGAAATCTGTTTGGTTTGATTGTTTGGTGTAAGCTGATCGTCCGAGCTTAAGTAAGTTAGTCTTGAGTCATGCAAATAGTGACGTTCATTGACGTGAACACTGTCAACTACTCAGCAGCAAAGACTCCCCATCATTATCAACCGAACTGATAGTGAGCTTGGGGGTGACTCAGGGTAGTTGGACACAAGGGAAATTATTTCAAAATAAAACAGGAAATCATAAATACAAAATCCAAACAGTCATTATAGGGGTAAATCATGACAATTATAGTGTTGAATTAATAACTTTATGTACTACTACTACTACTACTACTAATAATAATAATAATAATATTTATGTAGAATTACAAAAAGACAAAAAAACCAAACAGTTTTTCTTCCTGTAAATGTCAACCAGGAGCATTATGGGAAATAATCTCAAAGGAATCTAGTCATAGTTTTTCAAATAGTGACCCTGGAAAATCCCCAGTCTTTACAAAATCTTAGTGTGAGACTAAAACCTCTGTGACTCATGGCACATTGTCTTTAGATGTGAGAGGGTGTCAGACTCTAGTCTTTCAAAAGTCTTCTGTTGATCACTACTCTATACAGTGTTGGGCAAGAATTTTGTTTTTTGTTGAAGTCTGATAAAAGCTATCAATAATCCATAACAACTATTTTCAGTAATAGATGATATTCTGAGGGTGATGGATTCTGACTCTTTTACAGTATTTGTGTAACTGTATTAAAGGCACAGTTCAAACATGCACACTGCTTTTAATGTACAGCGTGTAAAGCTGGCACTGAGTTCTAATCCACACTACAAATTGTTTGTGATTAGTCTAGATTAAGACAAATCAATAAAGGTTAATGCTCTTTACTTCGAATCACCTCCCTCACGGTATTTCAGGAAAAGATTTAATGTCATAAATATTTTTTCTTTTATATTCCTTTAGTGCAGAGACTGCTTTAGAAGCAGCAATGAGACTAATACACTGAGTGAATGTACACCTACAGCATATCTTAAGGCAACAGCAAGAGTTTAAACTGTGGGAACAATGTATGAGTCAAAGCTGAGAGTAGTTTTAGAGGTGGAGGAGTACTGGCTGAGAAACACAAAGCTCATATCCCACGGGGAAATTTATTAGAAGTCCCAGCCTCTTGTTCATTTTGTAAAGGCTTTTCCAGAGGCAAACATTACTTTCATTCTCCTGACGCTGGCATAGGCATATGAGTGTGTGTGTGTGTGTGTGTGTGTGTGTGTGTGTCTGGGTGTGTGAAAAAGAGAGGAAGAGTGAGACTGTTCACATACTCAATATTCAGCCTGCAGATGAGTTCTGTTTTGCTCTCAGATTAAACATGGAGGAGTCCCAGGTCAGTTACTTATGACACACACTGTTCCATCCCTCACCATGTACACACACACACACACACACACACACACACACACAGATGCAGTGGGGGAGTGAGAGAACAATCTCCAATCCCCCCGATGCAACTATTCATAAATATCAAAACAGGAAAGTCGAGCCTCTTGCTATCAAATCCACGATAGCATGCAAGGGTAATATGTTTTCAAATGGCACATGAGAAATGTGCTTATGACAATGATGAAACAAGATAGCAGTGGTGATGGAACAGGCATATCCCTGGTGTGGTTTGTCTTGTTGCATTGTAATCACACTTTGCCTAAAGTGTGCGCTGATATCGGAACTTGTGCGATGATATCAGATCAGTACTCCCACCAAACTTTATAGACACGAAGAGGAAATCAGAAATAAATGAACTAACTCTTCTGTCTAATGGTCCTCGGTGCTAAACACCTAATTTCTTTGCTCATCTCGGTCACTATCACCATTTTACTGTTGATTCTTTCTTCTCTGTAGCCTATTAAGCCTGGTCTTTCTTAAGTTATATAAATAAATAATATCAATATAATATTTTTTATATTATAGTGAATCAATTGATTGATCCAAGTGTTTCCTACCAACAGTCAGTCTTTTAACCATGACCATGATCGAGCTAAGACCATAACCACGTGTTTATTACTGTAACCATGATGTTTAGCCTTTAGGACTTGTTGTGTTGCTAATAGCGACAAACCCACAGAGAATTATCATCCAACTCTGCATTTTAGCTTCTTTTAGCCCATTGTTTCCACTCAGGAAATATCTGCCTTTACTCCTCAGAAGGAGAGTGAAGAGTGGTCTTACCTTTTTGTCAGGTAGCCAGAAACATGACCTCAAATGAAGGCATGTCCACTATATCACCTTTCGAAAGGGGTAGTTGTAATAGTTAAAATATGGTATTTTCCCCTCTGCTGAATATGACATCATATCTCAGTGAATATCACCATGACTTTTTTTCACCCAATAATAAGGTGGAGTTAAGAGAGTTGCATTTTCATCAGTGAATGTTCACCTTACCATGATGGATAAGAAGATTGTGTTTTAAAAGTTGTAAACTGCCCACAAATTGCTAGATCTACATTACTGTGCATCCCTCCACGGAACGGTCACAGCATTGCCTTTGCTGGTTGCGTTTTCACATTGTGTGTCAGCAGAAGTGTGTGCGTTTTGCTACATCACAGTTGTGTTGTCTATTGTATTGTTTACTGACCCCTCTCTCCTTCCTCTGTCTCCACCAGTCTTGGATGACAGGTGACATTTAGTGGCAGGAAAAGACCTAGGTGGCTGATTGCCTTATTCTCTGTATTGGAGTACGTGTGTGTGTGTGTGTGTGTGTGAGTGTGTGTCTCTGTGTGTGACAAATTTGGTGTATTCCCAGCCAGACGGGTCACTCAGAGTATTACATGTGGCCTGCAGGGGCAATGGGTAGAGGAAATGAAGGGCTATTAGAGGGAGAGAGGGAGAGAGAGAAAAGACTGGCAGAACAGATAGACAGAGAGAAAGACAGAGACATTTAAGCTAGAGGCTATGTGACAGTGGAGACTGCCCAATAATGATGATGTGTTCCTATCAATCTAACCATGGCTGCATGTTGGCACCACAGCCCACAGCTAGGCCGCGCAATGCTCAATATCATATTAAATATAGTGTTAGACCCAAAACAAATAATAATAACGGTCATTTCAATAGTAAAGGGAGAGTTTACATTCACCGATAAAGAGTTGAATCACTCGGTTACGGGTAATCTTTCTTTGTAATACTGCAAAAATAGTTCTCCCCAGAGAAGAGGGAGAGGGAGAGAGGCTTTTCTGCGCAGCCACATTTGCATGATGAGAAAGCACCGCTCATATTCATCTTAGTAAAGTCACAGTAAATGACTCCAACAGCATTATCATCTGTTTTACGCAGGTGTGCAGCCAGGGAAAATCACTCACTTCAATCAAAAAAAGCTGCGGCTCGCTGCGTAAGGAGCCTCATTTTTTACCATCACACTGGAGGACATAGGAATTAGAAGAGAGAGACACGGAGGCTGGGAGGGAGAGAAACGTAATAACTTTGTTTTCTCGGCGGTTCACAGAGGCGATTTTACCCACACGGCTGTGGGATGATTTGTATTAGTGTGTATGCGGATTTTCCCAAGATTGCTACTCGCAGAGTGAGAGCAGAGTGAAGCAAACACACCACAGGGAAGCCATTTCTTTGGAAAACTACTGGACATCCGCCTGCTAGCCTGTGGATATTCCTCCTGATTCCTGCTGCCTATGGATAGAGTGGCTGGTGCACTTTGGTTAAATTATACAACATTTAAAGAGATTATTGGGATTATTGTGAATAGTGCAGCCTGATTGTTTAGTGCCTAGTGTGCCTGTTAGCATCAGCCTGTTTTCAAACATTTCAACAACAAAATGGCTGTATGTGAGGACTGTAATCTGGTCTACTCATAGCTGGAGAGCAACCTCCACTGGCTGGCAAATGAAATCTGGGAAAAGGAAAGATCTATCAGCAGCTCTTTAGTTCCCTGAATTTTTTTCAGCATATGTTTTAAAGTATGACAGAACTGTTTATTGTGGTGATTTTTAAGTTCATGCTGATGGCTCCTCAAACATTCACGATGCAGATATTTTTAAAGGAGCTATTTGTTTCTTTTGCTATTAGTACATAGCCAACATTAGCATTAACAGCTGTTTACCAGTTGGAAGAAACGCTGCGAGTTCAGCATCAAACTGCATTCCTTCACTTGTTAAGAGCTGTCTAGAATTCAACGCCAATCTTAACTCTCGTCTGTATTACGTCTACCAGCTAGCCCCAGCCCGCTCTGCTACGTTCAAATAGCAACTCACTGCAGCGTCCGATCTGCCCTGAAGACGTAGCACTGAATGCAACGATGGCCGGCAATCACCACCATCTGCTCTCAGCAAGAACCCAAATCCGGCGGCAGAGAAAACTTGCAAATAGCCACTTTAAACATCACCTCACATGTTGATGTTAATATGTTTGCGAACAAAAACACAACTATATACCTTGGACCTTCTTTTTACATTGGGTATGAGCGTTCTCACCATGGAATCAATAGAGTGTATCTAATGATGTCTGATGATGACGATTTGTTGACTTGTTATGCTATTTTTTATTTTGTGTTGCTAGGGATATGTCTTTCTTGTCTACCTACAGAATATGAGACTCCTGCATAGTCACTGTGGTTATGTCCTTTTGTTTGCACACATCATTGCTAACTACGACTTTGTTCAACTTCCTTAATGTTTTCTTCACTCTCAACAATTTCTGGAAGAAAAAACACAAGAGCCCACGCTGACCAATTATAGTCTTGCAGTCTTTAGTATCTCTGGAGTCCTGACATGTAGTTACATTGATGTAGAGGTGCATATCAGCTACTCTGGCTATATGCGTGAGCGCTGTAGCTACACCGAAAGGGCGTAGGTTTGGGCTCGACATTGGTGGGGACACAACAACCATTCCATAATCCAGTGATGCATTAGTATTAACAGTCTAATAATGTAAGCCTGGTGACGTTAGCTAGATCGCAGGTTTTCATTTTAAATCACTGTGCTGGCTAGTTAGTATACTAACCATTACACTGTGAGTAGTGAAAAAACTCCTGATGTCTCTTTTTTGGTGGCATGATATCTTCAAAGTACAAGCACATGTTGGCATGGTTACAATTAAGTTATGTTTCCTGCAGTTCAGGCAGTTGAGGAAAGGAGTCATCTGAAATGCTTGAGGTCTGGACTGACAGCACTGATAACGTGCTGCCCGTGAGGAGTTAAGAGTGGATCAGTGTGCGGTAAGTGTAATATTTGTAGCTGACATCCAGAGCCTCCAGATAGTCGCTGCCCCTTCAGCCAATCAAATGCTGGCATGCCCAAATCAATTGTCTTGGAGACGTAGCCTCTGGGAGGGCACATCAGAATTATCTAATGATTTCAATACGAACATAGTTTGAACGAGTTCACTCAAATATGGGAAGGGTTCTGTCCTCCCAAAATATTGGTCGGGACCTGTCCCTACCAGCCATGTGCAAACATTCTACGCTATAACCCGCCATAACACTTATATTCAGCGTTAGTGTGATGTGTGATGTAGTCAATGAATATGTGCTAAACGTTTTCTGTAAACGTCACCTTGACAAATGTTTGAAAGTTGCAATAATAACAATTTAATATCAAGACACGAGCTTCCTATAATGAAAGTGAATAAAGGATTGTTGTTGATGATTGCCTGGATACATCCTTACATCCTCATAGAACAATATATAGATTAAAGCTTTTTTTGTAATTATATGCCCCTTTTTCCACTGATTATGTGTTAACAAAATTTGTTTTTGCTACTTTTTTCATCCATGACATGATATGTGATTTATAAATAACTGATCACATTTTTACAGAGCTTGAACTGATGCATGTCTAGTCACACTGATAATATTATTACTAGAGGAAACTGTAGGAGCTCTTTTTAGAAATTCATTAAATCACCAGCTCTGTGTGTATGTGTACCCTATGTTTACCCTGTGTGTGTGTGTGCGCACGCGCATTATGTGTGAATCCAAGTGCCATGTTACGCTAAAGTTTCAAGTATGGCAAATGGGAGCAGTGTCCTGCTGAGATTGAATAGTATGACTCTGCCACGATCACCCCAATCCACAGGCCACCAGTCCTACACACACACACACACACACACACACACACACACACACACACACCGTGCCTCCCTCCTGTACTTAAGATGAATATGAAATCAGAAACAGGTATAAATATTTATGAAATGCATTATTCTTCGGCTTTTTTGCTAAAGTCGAGGTGAGCATGATTTGGCCCTGTCTCTCTCTGTTTTGCACCCTCTTCACAAAAGCTGTTCAATATAGAGACAAAGGGAAACCACAAATGTTAAACATGAACACACACACGCAAACACACACACACACACACACACAGAGCAGCAGTGAAGGAATACATAACCGAGAGCTTAACTGAGCACTGTATCTGTATGGGTAGGCTATCTGTTACATCTGCCTGTAAAGTAGCTTCCTGGGAGACCTGCCAATTCAAACAGTTTCAAACACTCAGCCAGACACACACACACACTCACACACACATACACACACGGGTGCACATAATCCAGCTCAAAATGTATTTTACAGATGGTTTCTATAGGTAAAATACATATTTCAGAAATATTTTTTTTAAATTTATTTTGTCAAACTTTGGAACAGTATTTTAAAAGATGCTTTTGAACAACATTTCTCAGCGCACGCTCTCTAACTGCATTAAAACCATAAAAGTGTGAACGCGCTATTTAATCTCATCTGAAATCTTACTGTGCAGCAAGATGACTAAACTCGAGTATCTGTATTGTAAGATTTGTTATTAGCTGTGAAGTCTTCCCAAACAGCAGCTCTTATTGTGCTCTTCTCTGGATGTCTGTTGCATTGACATATTATGAAGCGCTGTTTTCTTCATAATGGCGATCATCACCCTCCTGACCAAATCCAATGATTGCCATCTCGTGTCAGACTCTGAGTGCGGTAACCGAATAGAGGGAGTATCACCCGGGAATAGCTCCTCTCTAATTGTGCTCTCTGTTTTGGCTTCACTTTGGTTGACAGCTTTTCTTTTTTGTTCATTTTTTTTTTTTTCAGGGAGAGCAAATACACAGAAATGTTGCACCGAAGCAAAGTACAAAGAGCAGTCTATTGCAAGTGCGCCGAGCAATCGCCCTGATGAAACATAATTGTGTTTTAACGTGATAGAACAATATCCCTGCCCATAACTCCCTTTAACTCTTACTTTTGACGTGCCACTGAAAACATATTACAGCATGAGATGTTAGGCGGTATCAATTCTGTCTTTACTCTTTTTTTTATTTTATTTTTTGCAATAAAACAGCTGAAAAAAATAAAACAGTTACCCTCCTTCGATCCTTCTTCATCCCTCCCCACTTCTTTACTCTCTTCATTGCACCTCCTCCTCCTCCTCCTCCTCCTCCTCTCACTGGCGGAGGAAGGAAGAGGTGGTAACACATAGCATGTCTTCATTAAAGTGTCACTCCCCATTATTTTCGTCCTATCTCAATTAGCAGCAGGTTTAATAAAGGGCCTCTTCTCTCTCTCGCTCTCTCTTTTTTGTAACTCTCTCCGTCTCCAAGTCTTTCTCTTTAACTCTGCAATCAGACTGAATGATGGAGTCACTGCTCAGAAAGTGATCGGCAGAATGGGAGGAACGGAAAGAGGAAAGGAAAAACAATGAGAGCTGAATACATGGGCTTAAAAAAAAAAAGAGAGGAGAGGAGGTAGAGCTGCACCAGTTTTCTTCCGAGCATCTCTTTCTCCTCTGAGAGCAATTAGACACTGCCGGCAGTGGCTAGTCCCCAGACTTATCTGCAGCTTCTGCTTGTGTGTGTGTGTCTGTGTGTGTGTGTGTGTGTGTGCATGTGTGTGAGAATGTCCAGTTTCCGCTATAACATCACAGTATCTCAAAGAGCTTTGTGAGTTCAGCAGAAATAAGTGCCTACAGGTCAGATTAAGAGGAGAGCACACACACATACACACACACACATCTACACACACACACACACACACACACACTAACAGAAGTAGCTACATCATCAGCAGAGTGACATCAATACCTTTCTCACCATGTATTGCCATATTTATCACATTAACAACAAATGTACCGATATGTATTTTATAAATAATCAAATCATAAACATTATAGTAATGCAAACACATAATGCAACAAGATGCAAGTAGCAAATATGTTTCGGCCAAAACATTTTGTCAAAGCAATTTAAAATGATGCTAAATGATAAGTTGACTGCTTTTATATAGTGCTCTGCCAGTCTTAACAACCTCTCATAATGCTTTACACCACAAGTCACATTCACACATTCTCACACACAGTCATGCAGCACTTCTCTACATATACTGTATATACATCCCTGTCACACAAGGACCATGTTGCAGTGGTACATCATACATTCCCGCTTATAATGCATCTCTATAATTCACATAAACATGGTTGCACTCTAACCCTTGCACATTGGTCCAAATACATGTACTTATTTATTCATTTATCTGCTTTCTCATTTTCCATTGTGGATTTTCTCTGTATTTTTTTCTTTGCATTTTACTGTATTTTAATTACAGTTGCTATGACAATTAAATTTCCTTCCGGGGATTAATAAAGTCACCTCTCTATCTATCTATCTATGTACACTTTGACATGTGGACTGGAGGAGCCGTGGATTGAACCACCAGCCTTCCGATCAGTGGATGACCTGCTGTAACTCCTGAGTCACACCTGTAGAAGACTTTGACGACTGCCCCTCTGCAGTTGCAGTTTGCCAGAAGGGTGAAAGGTCTTCTCTCGCCAGTTTGACAATGTTTTCATCTGCTGTGACTCACAGATCTCAGTTCAGTACAAAGTCCACACCTCGTCACTGTTACTGTGATTTTCCACTTCATTCATCAGATGCACAACAGGAACTTTTAACAGTCACCACCACTCTGGTAAATGTGCACATCGCCACATACAGTACATATACAGTAATTCTATTTATTCACACAAAAACATGCACGGACGCACATAAATGCACCTGCAGATACAGATATACTGCATGCATCCACACACACACACACACACACACACACACACACACACACACACACACACACAGACACACACCTTTTTCGTGTATTGGACTGATTACTATGGAGAGCGCTGCCATCTTACATTTAGATCTCCATGGTTTGGTTTAAGCGCACTAACTGAGAGTGCATACATTTACACCTTCTCTCCCCAAACTCCCCTCTCTGACACACACACACACACACACACACACACACACACACGGTGGGTGATGACCAGTGACAGGGGTGGGTGGTTGGTCAGGGGCTGATCTGTGTGTAATTGGGGGGTATTACAGCAGCCATCTCACTTAGCCTCTGGGAGACTGATCTATATTCACTCTGCAACTCATATTCACATGGCTTCCTGCACACACACACACACACACACACACACACACACGCACATTCACTTTTTGCACACACACAGGCACTAAACAGCGTTCTTCCACATAAAATCTGCAGAACAAGAACAGGCAGTATCTCGGAAACACGGCAACACTGAGGTCCTCCCCAGCAAAAGAACAACAATTGTGCCAAATATCAAGTGTTAAATTGCGTTACGTTCTTATATTCATAGCAGTTGAAATCTGATCCCAGCATTTTAGGCTTGACTGGCAGAATGTCCATTATGTTTGATCTTGAATGTTGAGTCAAAAATCTGCACGGATTTCACCCAATTATAATACCAATAAACTCATATAATGTGTAGAACAGTATATACGTATAAGAACAGCCAATAATTGGACAAAGGTATCAAGGCAGTGAGCCCTCGTGCCCTGTGGATGGGGGGCATTGTCGTGTGGGAGAGACCACTCCCATCCGGATAGAAATGCTTCATTACAGGATGAAGGTGATCACTCAGAACAACTGTATTGATTTGCAGTGACCCCTCCCTCTAAGGGGACAACTAAATCCAAACCATGCCAGGAACTCGCCCACTTGTGGAGAACATTGTGAAGGATGAGTCATCTGACCATATTACTTTTCTCCACATCTCTGTAGACCAGTGCTGAGGCTTTTTGCACCACAGACGTCTCCAATGTGCGTTAATCTTTGTACGGAGGGGTTTATACACTGCAGCTCTCCTTTAATATCCCTCTCTATGTAACTTTGCACGGACAGTTCCTGCTGACAGTCTGAGCACGTCCTGCGTTGACATTCTCAGTCACCTGGGGAAAGAGCTGCTCTTCTGTTTTTCCACAAATGCACGAACATCACGATCATCAGATGTGCGCTGTCGACCACAATGCCCGACCCTTATTTACTGACGTCTTTCACATAGATCTGAATGCAGACGTCACTAAACACCAGCCAGCTGAGCATCTTTGTGACTGAAGCTCCTGCCCCAACCCCTTCAAAGTCACTTAGATCTTTTCCTCTGATACAAAATCAGAATCAACTGAGTCCAATCAGCATTTTTTATACATGTCACAGAACATGATTGGATGTTAATTGCGTATTTGTACAATGCAACAGAATCCACATGGGGAGGCAACTTACTGTTTGCTGCAGTGCTGCCGGTCCCTTCTCATCCACCTTTATGAGTATAATGTAACATGTTGCAGTAACAACAGATCCAGGTTTAGGTTGGTGGGGCCTCTATAGTCAACACTGTCTGTCCACATAAGTGGATTTTCTTCAGCACTTCATCAGATATGTTGTTAGAAAACAAATATGTTGCCTGTGAACACTTTACTGAAAAGTTCAATGTATTTGTGACTTGTCAAATATATACATTTGGCAAATATGTAAATTAACATCATGTCCTCATGACGTTGATGCAGTCAGAATTACTTTTCGTACAAATCATATTTGCTGTTTCGGTCTACTTGTATAGAAAAGTAATTTGTAGGAGACAGGTTGTTATAGTTGCAAATTCTGTGCTCATCACACACAATTATCATTTTCAAATTAAACTAATTATTAAATTGATGATTGCTGTTGTAACCCGTTCTGTTTTCTGTCAAAACCATCTCATTATTCTGCACTGTAAACTGCAGCGTAGGGTAAAGTACAATACAGAGACTGTCAGTTTTTATTTATTTTTCTTTTGCAGCTCTGAAATATGTGTGATACAGTGACAGTGGTGGAAGAAATACCACACAATAAAAATACATCAACACGGAAAAGTCCTGCATTCAAAGTAAAGAAAAGTACATTTACACAAGTATTATCACAAGTTATTATACTAGAGCCATTTCTGGGTGTGTATTTAAAATATAATAATCAGATTATTATTACCAATCCATTAGCCATTGAGCAGCATTTTAATTTTGTTCACCACTTGCTCCAGCTGACTTTGTCAGATAAGATAAACTCTACTGATCGCACACATGGAATTCAAGTTTCCACAGCAGCAAAGGCTCAAGAACAGACGCACAAATAGATGACTTTTGTTTTCTTAAGAAAACTACAACAATACACACATTATGATCATATACTTCTTATTCAAATGTAGCATTAAATTGACAATAAAGATACAATAAACAACAACATAAACAGCAACAATAAAGTAAATCATTTAAAATGATTCTGTATGTTGTAATTTCGTGTCGACCCCTGCAATCACTTTGTAAACGCACGTGTCACAGGTTTAAAAATGGAGATGATTGCTGCTCTTTATATTTAATGAGAACAACAGTGGAGAGCAGGAGAGCAAGGTGATCTCCTCTGTGCCCCAGAGAGCTCCATGCTAATTTTTCCAGGGCACGGGCCCATTAGCATAGGGAAGCTGACACCATTGCTTTAGGCTACATATAATACCCTAATGACCACTACGCTGTTACTTTGAATCAAGGGTATTAGTTTTGTCTCTGATGAAAGACAGCTGTGATGGCTTAGCCTAGTTCCAGTGTTGGACAGTGAGGTGTTTTTTTCACTGCAGTGTTTTTGTGGAAAAAAAGAGAAAAAAAAAAAGAAAAATGTGATTTATCTTTGACTCCGAGTCAACGTATTGTCTTCTCTCCTCACGTCTCGCCTGCTCTCCCATCTCATCCCTCCTATGTCAATGTCTTTTTTGTTGCTCTCCTTTCTTTTTGCCCCTCTCCTCTTACACTTTTATTAAAAATGCATTTACTACATAAATCAAAGGAATCCGGTCGTAGTTATAGAATTATTACAGTAGACATGCAGCGTCTTGCAGCCGGAGCTTGGGAGCTTAATAAAAGCTGGAACGTGACGTGTGTTTGTCGATATACTGTTTAACACTCGCGCAGTACAGGAAGCCTCTTCGTTATCTCGTGCAGCTATGTCTCTTTGTGCTGGGACACAGAACTACACATAACACACCTCCAACTAAAAAGATTTTTTTTTTACAAGATCTAGATCCTCTTTCGGGTTAATATATTACATATTGCTTCCAGTGTCGTTTCTGTGTGCCTCCAAAATGTCATATAAATGCATAATAAATAATGAAGGTTACGTCACTGGCTTCAAGAAAATGTTACTGTGTGTCTGTGTTTGCAAACAAGTGAAAGTGCTGCACCTTTAACCTACAGAATATTCCTTTATCTTAAGGAATATATGAATTAATGACTCAATATTTCATTAATTGACTCCTGAGTGATATTTTAGGAGGTTAAACTTCCCTGTCAAACGGCCTGTTATTAATTCTGTCTTCCTCGAGCGCAACAGTTCACATCCACATAACAGCAGACCTCCACCCTGCTTTACATCAACATGTTTTCTGCCTGTGATAAAGGCTCTGATGTCACTCAAGCAACACATTATTGAGAAATTTCATTTGATTTCAAGAAAATAGTGGACGGGGGGGGACAGAGAGGATCAAAAATTAATGTGGGACTTTGGGAAGCACGATAAATTATTGAGCGCCGGCCTGATTAATTCTTAATAGCCATTGTCAAAAAATCACCGTCTTCTAGTGCCGTTAATTCTCATCAAACCTACTTTAGAAGAGCATTTCTGTTCGTGCATACAGTGCAGTAGCACTTCCTCCCCCTCCTCCCCCTCCTCCCCCTCCTCCTCCTCCTCCACCTCCTCCTCCTCCTCCTCTCTGCAGCCGGCTGCAGAGCAGAGATGCAGCTTGTTTCCTCCGGCTTGTCTGACCCACTACAGTTTGTGAAAAACTGGCATATAGTAAAAGAAAAAAAAAATCAAAAGGGTAAATTTTTGAGTGTTTCTATTGTTACCCCAATAAAAACACTTTTACTTCTCAACTGCCAGTGCACACATTTGTTTTTTTTTAATTTTTTGAATAAAAGACATAGAGGCTTTGTAAGCTTTTCCACAGTAACGCTTTGCTGTCTTTATTTCCTCTTGGAACATTTTTTTTTTTTTTTTTTGCCACTGACTTCAAAGAGTTTTTAATTTGAAGAAGCATGAAGCAAGGAGAAACTCTTGTATCCCCTCTCAACCTGATAGAAAATCGTCCCTTGCTTCTGGAAGGACTCATTCTAATAGCACATGAAGAGAAACACAGTCATGCAGTGCACCAGACAAAGGCATTGTGCGGTGAAGTGAATATCTAACTTAGTTTCTATTTTATTGTAAAGAATAATTCATGTCTAAAAATGTCTGTAAAAGTAGAGTTATGTTTTATCCTTTAATCTTCTCTGCTTGTAAAACGATCTTTGATGGACAGGAATTAAAAGGCTCATTGATTTTAGCTGATGCCTTTTTTACCAGACACAGATAAGCAAAAAATGAAGCAGGCATTCAGACATACAAGTGTTTAAAAAAGTGATGTTGCTCTCATCGTGCGTGCAGCTGAATAGCTGAAATATCTGCTCCCTGCACACACGAAGCAGAGTCAAAATACCAGCATCTTATTTTGAATATTAATTTCAAAACATGTTCTCATGAATTATAGATAACAGATATCAATATGTTAATGCGTACACAACATATGGTTAGCTCCAATGATTATGGATTTACACCAGTAGGGGGAAGAGTGTGCAAGGAAACAGATCTTGGTGTTATGAAAGCAACAATCTGGCCATGGGATCGAGCCTCTCTCTTCATGTAATACAAGAAAAAGTTACACGTTCCTGCTCGCATTCACTGACATTTAACAGTGAAGGCTACATTAGGACGGTGCTGCTCAGAAAAGAGGGGGAGTATCAAACTTATTTTCCGCAAGGAATCCCCATTTTCTTCAATTAAAAGGACATTTTTTTAGTGTTGTCACAGCAGTGGTGAGCTCTGAAAAAAATATTCTTTCAAATATTTAAAAAAATGACCACAAATCAAAAATAAGATCTTAATTTTTCTTTAATTTTTTTATTTTATTTTTCTAATTTATTAAATCAATTAGATATTTAGTTATACTTTCTGTAAATCTTATGCATGTATCAATGTTTTGTTCTAGGTTTTCACTTAGCTGCCAGGGTTGACATTCTTGTGTAAATAAGCTGAGGCCTTTATATATTTATTACGTTTTTCTTTTTTTTTTTTAAACTGAAAAGCTAGTCTAATTTAACACACTTACTTTGAGTCTAAGATACATGATGCTCATAAAATCCCCACCATGCATATGTTTTAAATTGTAAATTCTCTGCATGTTGTTAAAACAGCCTGATTCACAAAAATAAAATAAGGTCAATTTGAAAATAATAATCACTAAAGAAATCTGGTGCTATCTCCATCCTGTATTTATTGTGAAGACACTACACACTACTGTTTTCTTTGTTTTAGAATTGTAACTTTTTTTAAAAGTGTAACTCCTTGCAAAGCCTGTGTGACATATTTAAAGCACCTTCTCTAAATTATGTCAAAACATATTTAATTAATTATATGTCAGTTGATCGGTGTGATCTCCAAGAAGTTAATGCTGTTGTCAACACCATCTTCTTTACACGCAGGTTATGTCATCAGAACAATCAAATACAAATGCTAACCTCCTTTAGCCTGCACGGAAATCAGTTGGGCCTGTAAGTAAGTGCATATTTCAGTTTAATTAAGCAAAGACTTCAAGCATTCAATCCAGCCTCAGTTCACAGATGAATATATCTATATGCAGTATCAAAACCGAAAGAAATATAACACTGAGCAAATAAAGCTGCTGAAAGCTGGTGAGCCCTTCCTGACCAGCTGTAAAGCAAAACCATGCGAAGATCTGTTACATGCTCGCCTTTACTCCACTCCACAGCTACACAGTGTGTGTGTGTGTGTGTGTGTGTGTGTGTGTGTGTGTGTGTGTGTGTGTGTGGGCCTGCCACTGACTGTTGACTGGCACGGCCTATCTTCTTCTGCATATTCAACAGCTCTTATGAATATCACAGCTACTTGATTGCATTGTGATTATTCACAATCCTCGCTCGCTCTCTCTCCCCTCTCTCTCTCTCTCTCTCTCCCTCTGTCTGCCCTCTGTACTCCATTACTAGTCAGAACACAGCCCCAGCGTTGTAGCATCACCAGCCCGATCTGACACCATTCCTTTTACGGGTTCAACAGCTTGCTTGTCGTACAGCAAAGTAATTAGTACTGCACGCTCATATTAATTAACAAAGAGCGTTATCACTTTATTAATCCATATTAGAGAGGTGGAGGAGGAAGGGAAGGCGCGTTCGGAGTTAGTGTAAGAAACGTTCTCTGTGGGAGTCTTCCCCAGCGCTGCTTTGTAGTTTCATTGTCCATGACCCTTGGTGCCTTCACAACATCCCTACACCGGTGGCACACGCTTTGCACTGTTCATTAAACCTTTTAATGCAAATAATGTCTATGGAATAAACAAACAGGGGTGGCAGGATTGGGGAAAACAGGTGCCAATGTGTGAAAGCGTGCTAAACGATGTGATAGTGGGGGAATTAATTACTACCACAGCGCTAATTGGAAGCAATAATTTGTGTGATTAGCGGGCCGCTTAAGAAGTGAGACACATCTACCGCCTGTATACACAAGCGGAGAGGCACGGGCCTATTCACTGTCTCTCTGGGAGCGCGCACACTCACACACACACACACACACACACACACACACACACACACACACACACACACATACACACATATATGTATCCACCAAATAAGATGCCATGAATCTGTAGACCTACAGTAGAAACAAACGCTAATATCACAGGTAAATTGTTTTGTATTCACATGCACGCACACACGGATGCAAGCACGCACGCACGCACGCACGCACGCAAGCACGCACGCACGCACGCAAGCACGCACACATATGATCAGAACATAATTCAAATGAGAAACAGACAAGATCTCCCCGTGAATGAGGCACATCCAAAAGGTTTTATTAGGGAATGCTGACATGGCGCGGGCTAATTAACAAAGTGGCCTTTGTGGGTGGTGGTGGTGGTGGTGGTGGTGGTGGGGGGAGGAGGAGGTGGTAGTGGGCTCTCTCCCCTCTTTGTTACCTCTTTCTTTTCTTTTTCTCTCTTTATATTAGAGGCCATACAAACCTCAAAGCTCGGGGAGGATCTTTACACACGCAGCACTTCTAAATGTAGACTACGACCAAAACAAAGCCCCTGCATTAAACCCCCCGCCCCTCATTATTTTCCTTTAATTCCGATTAGCCATAATGATCAAAGTGCATAATTAATTTTCTGCCAACTCAGGATATAATCTGGTTCTATTTCTTTATTTTTTTTCTTTTGTAAAGTTTAGTTCTGTTTAGCATCTTGTTCGCAATCTGGAGTGTTTCTCTGCACAACTGGAACCCAGTCGTCTCCTGTTTCCCAGCAGCTTTGGATTAGTGATCCAGTGATAATGGTGAAACACTGTTATCTACCCACCTCAACACATTTTTCTTGAGTTTCCAGTTATTTAAATCTTCCTCTCTTTGACGACAGTGTTGTTGATATTACGCCCCCATAAAGCGCCAAAGCTGTAGATGCAACTTGAAATTGTGTTGCGTTTCCCCCTGTAGCTATATAATTGTCCTGACTTTATTGCCGCCCCGATGGACTTTCCTGTAAAAATAACAATACATATTGTCACGCTGAGGGCTTGCTCTCATACACTTTACCTGGCTTTCATTACACTTTTCACCGTTACTGTCCAGTTCACCATACGCACCGCATATAGGATTACACACTTGCCATTATCGTATGGGTTTCTATGGGACATGATTGTAAGATGGTAGAAAACAGTGAATGACACCTTACAGAGTGGGAAAATGTTCAACACAAGAAGGATTCCTCTCTTTTAGTTCAAATTGCAAAAATAGCTATAAAATCTGGTCAGAGCTCTGATTTATAATACGATTGAAGGATAGTTTTGCACAGAAAATGGTTGTTCCCATATTGGGGCTTTTAAAACAAGTGAGGTTTCCAAGTCTTTTTCGATTATAAAGCAGGTTAGGTTCTATATTAATACTGTGAAAGCATCAAAGCGCTCAGTCCACAGGGAAATGCACACAGCCTGTATTCAGAAAATGAGCCTTAAAACCAGCCATCACGACTTTTGTAACTTTGTGATGTCACAACAAAGCAGTCATTGCAGTGGCAGTCATAGACTCTGTAGGGGCCCAGGCAAAGAAGCCTACTATCAGTGGAGGGTACAATTTACAGATGTTACTCAAATCCCTCACATGCAGGCAATTGGTAGATGCTAGCTAAAGCATCCATCATCATGGTCCTCACTTAGGGGGGGGGGGGCAGCAGTGCACTGTATAGTGTCTTATGGGAGGCTTAGGGGTGTTTATAGCTGTCATTGCAACATTTGCCAATGTGAGGGGCCATCGGGGGCCCCTTTTCCCCTTGAGGGCCCCAAACATTTACCTGGTTTGCCTCTCAATCATCTCCAACCTTGCAGGATTTGGTTTCTTTGAATGTTGACCTGAAAGCTGCTATATTTTTATTAGATCACTCAGAAACGTCTCAGAGCCTCCTCTCCTCTGATTGGCTTAGCAACCTGTTGTTACTAGAGCTCCAGAGAGAAGCCTGAGAGAGGAGATGTGAAACTACACTGAGCTTGTTTTTAGTTTGTAAAATCACAAATATATCTTCTTGTGGATCAACACTTCAAATAAAACACTGGAAAAGTGTGAAATATTGGGACCATTAAGGTAAGACCACTGCTATGTGAACATGTGCGGCAGGAAAACAGCAGAAATTTCATTTAACATTACTAACGCTAACCTTACTTTGTTTATGTTAATGCTAACAAGTGTGAAGGGAGCTTCAGTGCTTTTAACCCAGGCTAAATATGCTGCCTGTTTATTGTTCGGGAAACACACAGGTATTTTATTAATTGATACATCACATGATCGACAAACAGCTGTCTGCATGGACGTATGAGAAATGGCCGTGAGCCACTACCATGGATCGTGTTGACACTCATTCGTCTGCAGTTGCTCTGATTGATTTTCTAGTCATATTTTTTGAAACATGTTCCCCGATGAAACGGCGAGCAAGTGGCAGATGTTTTAAAACACGGGTATCACAGAGCTGTTTTCTGATTCCTTCTGATGAATTAGAGCCCGGGTCCCTCCAGCGCTCAAAGGGAGTCCACTCCGCATGAATTATTACCACATATAATTTCAGCTATTAGTCCTCTTTCCTGAACATCTGAACATGGAAAATGTGGAATTAGAAATTAATACCTCTGAATATCATGGCAGGGTTTTTCAGACCGGGGGATTCATTTTCATGTTCTCCTCTCTCTCTTTTTTGTATTCTGACTGAGTTTCTGACACATTTATGTGTTAAGTTGGGCTCAAGCAGTTCTATTACCATACAGATTATCCATTGTGAGCTTTGGTGTGCTGCAGAAAAGAATTGATATTCAGGAGAGAGAAAGAAAATACAGAGGCAAAGAAAAATGAAATGAAAAGGGGATTATGTGTATCCTACTTCCCTCCTGTTTATGTCTCTAATCTTTACTGGGGTCAATGTTTTATCCAAATTGATTTCTTCAAGCTAAATGCTCATGTTGCTGTGCTATGCTACGTCTGCCTATCTGTGTGCGGTTAAACAGTTTCCTCCTTATCTACATAATGGCATAAAGTAAGGTGATGACTTCATATGCTGTAACAACAGGGAAGGATCAACAAAGCCTTCCCTGACTTTTCTTCTGTACTGACTGTATATCCACTCCTTCATGTAACCATCTCTGTTTTTTGCGGCAACTAGAAACTGTATCAAATAAAATGTAAATCAAAGGCCTCAGTATGCTTCAACTGTACAAAAAATGCCATATGACTATGTCATAATCAAATCACAAATGGCTAAACTCGCTGCCATGGTCTTTTCCTGGCTGCACCCTAAAGCCTCCCTGATCTCTGTCTAATAACTTGATGTTTTTGAGGTATTCTGTCGACCTAACGTGGACTTTCTTTCCCTCACCTCTTTTGGTTGTACACACAAAAAAAAGTGTGTAAAAATTTGTGAAAGTCATGGACGCCTAAGTGGTTGGTTTATCATTTTCAATACCAAAATGTGGAAGTAGAATCACTAATCATTCATCGATCAATCAAAATCATTAAATGACCACTCGTTTCTCTTAATTGTGTTATTGGAAGTGATTATGCTCTTGTTATATGTTGAAGAAGCCCATTGTAATCCTCATCCTGTTTACGCCTCAAGAGGTCAGGGGCTGCACGTGGTTACTTGTGTCCGAGGACATACAGTATATGCAAATAACAGACATGTGTATATATATATCTCATGGGTGTTTACTATTGGCTGTAAACATAAGCTGATAAGTAAACGACCAATCAGTGTTCATTTATTTGTCTCTCATTCTTGTTCTATAACAATGTAAGCCTGTTCACCAGCTTTATGTGAGCCTTGTCCCCTTATTGATCAATAATAATATTTTAATTAATTCCGAATTCAGATATGTGCTTTTTATTTCGGCCTAAAACACCCCTTACCTCCGCTTGTTATGAAAATGATTAAAAAAAAATTATGTTATTTATACATCAATAACTTTTAGCAATATATTCAATGTATGTAAATTATGCTATGTTAGTAACAGCAAGTCTCTTTTCAAGAATGGTGTGTGCATTAATATTAGCTTGAGGAATTAATGCATATGATCTATGAGGACAAAATGGATGATTGTTGCACTGAATTTGTTTGATAATTTTGTGGCAGTTTACACTAGAGGTGTTGTATGTCTTTCATGTAATAATTATAACTATTAGATAATAACAGGAGAAGTGAACTGTGTTGTGGGCCTTTTGAAGAGATCTGGTGTGTATATTTCCATTACTTTACAGGTAAATGACATACAAGGTGCCTTATCCCACCACCAATAGTACAGACACCGAGTGACTCATGGCAGCACTGTATATTCACTCACATAGAGAAAACAGTTCTTACTCTAGTTGCCAGATACTGAAGTCAATATGCATTCCTAAGACATTTGCAATGTTGCTTTTCTATGCCAACAAAACCTTTTTGGCAAAACCGCACCCTAAATGTTATTCATCAGTTACTACCTGCACCTTTAGCCCACTTTAACAAAACCTGCCTGTTCTCTCCCTGACCCACATTTCCTTACCCACCACCATACCAAACTCCCCCTTCAGTTTCTACACTAATATACCTTTCTTATGCTTTCTCTTTCTCGCTCTCTTGTTTGAAAGTTAGCTCTCTCGCCCACCTCCTGTACAATACGTTCTTGTTCCAGCCCTCTTTCTCTTTCTCTCTCTATCTGACCTTACAGGAGAGAAGTCATGAGGGAGGATCCCATCTGAAAGTTCAGCCAAATGTTAGCAGGAGAGGGGGGGGCAGGGGGATGTTCCTGAAGAGGAGCACTCACTCTCTCACTCTTTATCAAACACCTCTTTCTCCCTCCGGCCTCCTCCTCCTCCTCCTCCTCCTCTTCAGTTTACCATTTCTCCACTCCCAGCCGAAGCTTTCTGTCTGGCTTCTTGAGACTGGTGGCCAATAACAGTGGAGAAGTCTGATATCATCGGCTGCCAGAGGGAGTGGAGGCAGCTGCGAGGTTGTCTGGCAAACCCAAACACCTGTATTCTGTCATTCATTTGATTGTTATCCCTCACCCCTCCATCCCTCTTCCTCCTGCCTCCCTCTCCATCATTCACCTCACTCTGATCTCCCTGCCTGTCTGTCAGAGGGGATCTGCCAAGATTTCTTCAGGCTGAAGAGGTGTGTGCATACTGTGTGTATGTCTGGTTGCAGTATGTGTGTGCGTGTGTGTATGTGTGTGTGTGTGCTCTTTTAGATGGAGTGAATAGGCAGGCGATTTATAAGCTGACAAAAAGGGTGCCTCTTTAAAAGTTTGGCAGGGTTTGAAAGGAATAGGGCCGCGGGTCTGGAGCATGTCTAGAGCATGTCATGGAAGCCTCTGTCCTTTTCCTTGTTGTCTTTTGTTTTCTTATTTTCTCCTTGAATAGTTAATTCATGTTAATTCTTAACAGTAATCAAAATTCATCAATGCATATATTTTTAAATTAATTTGATTATATAATACTAAAGCTGCATGACATGTGGAACAAGAACTACTGTGAACAGCTGTAGTCCAAGACGGTAGCGTTGCAGTCCATCCGTGTGTAGGCGCTAACCAGCTAGCTTCGGCCTGTATGCCGATAGCTATAACTCACTGTAGCCTCCGGTCTTCCCTGAAGAAGTACCGCTGCTCAGAGGTTGTGTATTATAACCTCTTATATTATTAACACAATGATAAGCTACAGCTACCTATAGCACAAGAAACAAACAGGGAAAGTCTGACTTATATGAGTTCTTGATTGGCTACTCAGCCAATGCTACACTTTCTTTTTTTTAACACCCATTTCCTCATATAAGATGGAGACATGATCAGGAAGAACCAGTGTTGATTTAGTGCGTCTTGCATGTTAATTCGAAATATTTGATAAAAATAATAATTAAAATAATAGTTTGCTTCCTATGAATTAAGCTTTGAGGCTGAGGGCGCCGCATGTGCTCCCTCTATTGACAGGCTGCCACTGCTTGAATCCAAGTTTTTGTATGATATTTAATTTTGTCAGTTTAGATAGACTAATCGTTTTTAGCAGATTTTTTTCAATGTCAAGTGACCTGCAACATTTCAATGATACCCTTTAGATTCCAGTTTAATAAAAAACCTGAAGAGGCTACTTTAAGAAGCATTCTGCATTTTCCTTTATGGTTCGTGGTCAACACCAAATAGCTCCAAGCATGGTCTTCCTTATCCATCATCCAAACAATAACAAACCCCGGTTAGACACTACAAAGCATCACTCCAGCTCTGACGGCAAAGATCGAAACAAACAGCTGAAAACAAGAGCTGTTGTTGGTGTTTGACAGCAAGCATAACAGCGCTGCTTGGGGATTTGGGCTCAGTGGCAGGGTGGAAAAATCTTTGGGACATGTGCTGGGGGTGTTGGATGATGTTCGACATCAGTCAGTGCTGTTTGGGAAGTGAGAGTGGGCGGCTAGAGTCACAGATATTAGACAGGCGAGTGTTACATCTCTGGGGGAACTGAGATCTGATGAGTGGAGCAGGGTTGTTAGCAGTTTTTTTTCAGCGCAGATGAATAGAACTGGTGATCTAAAGCTTGTTTAATTTTGGCAGTGAAGAATGGAAAGCTGTAGTCCAGAGGAGCCACCTTCCACCAGTGTCCCTTCATCTCCTTTTATGAGCCTCATCATCTGAGCACAAAAAAGTGGAACCCTGGCATTTGAGATAATCACTTAAACAACATTTAGGACGAGGTTTGACACATTCAGACGTTTACACTGTCAAAGACACGAAGATGTTTGTCAGTGGGTTTGTGGTTAAGACAGGGATTTGTATCTGGAACTGAACTCAATCAAACCCCTGATTTGTAATGAATGTGCCGTTATTTTACTGTCATGGAGTGAGAAGTGCAGCTGGTGCAGATATTTGATTTTTCTTCATTGTTTCCCCTTATTTAGTCTTACATATTTTATAAAGACATTCAAAATTCATACATTTAACATTAAATTAGAAATGCATATAGGACTTTGTATGATTTAAAAAAAAAAATTAATTCGATTTTTTAAATTTTAATTCTTTTGGAATCCTTACACTGAGTACTGAAGCCTGGCCTGATTCACAGATCTCAGTATGGTCAGACCTTTTGATGAAGTTCCTGCTGGTCTGTAGTTTTTTTATTTATTCTGACTGCAAACAGTTCTTTATAGCACTATACATGGTGTGTGTAGAGTGTTTGTCTTGAGAGAACAATTTTAGTCTAAACAATTATTTTCTAAAAATGTATTTTCTTATTTTCAAGAAAGGCAACCCAGGCAAATACTTAGGGCCTCCAAGGGTAAAATGGGGCCCCTCATATTGGACCATTTTGCAGTGACAAATATAAACCCCCTTAAACCTTCCATTAAGATACTATACAGTGAACTGCTGTTGCCCCAAACCCCCCATAAGTGGGACCCCAAATGATGTGTGCTGTAGCTAGTTACCCATTGCCTGCATGCAAGGCATTTAGGGCACATCTGCAAAACTTGATGGCGTGTTTGTGTGTCTGTATTAGTTCATTAGGCTGGCATGACAGCTGACAGTCGGACCCGGTGCAGACTAACCAACCAGACTGAGACCTCCTGAAAAGGTGTGTATGGTAAGGTGTGGGTCTATTGCACTTATGCCGATGTAGTTTGCTTGTGGTTACACAAGCACGAGTTGCAGAATTTTCCTGCTAGTACTCTATATATGTGTTTTTAGCATGATTTGCTAAGACTAAATTGCTGTAAAAACTGTGGATGATTAATGTAACCATAGTAACAGTTGTAAACTTGTATGTACAATACATGTGGGGATTTCCCCTGATTCATCAGAAAGTGAAAAGTACTTAAAACAAGTGTGCATTGAACTTATGTTCCACTACATGTAGTTAAGCAGTGCCTCATTAAAAACTAATTGAAATAAATTAAATGAGTAAGGCTCATAATAATCAGTTGTGTTTGAGCTCTTTGTGACATCAGAGAGGATAAATAGTCAGAATTTGAATTGATTTCCTCTCATGGGTCCATACTGCACTGATGATGCAGGGAAACAGTTGAGATACCAGTCAGTACATACGACTTCATGCTTATAGATAGCACTGTCTGTAAACAGCCAGACCAGAACAAAACACAGCAGTGTATGATTTTTTCCCCAGACTTAATGGACCAAACTACAAGTTTGAAAGCACCTGAGACTATGTAGTTTGTTTTAAGCTAGTGATAATATTGAAATCGAAATTAACGCGTATTGAATGTTAACCTAAAGTTTGGCGTTTACACATTAGTTACAATACGGCACATCTGAAAATGGCTGTACAGCATGTGGAGTCCTCAAGAACAGTAACAAAGGCAATTACAGAGAATTTAAATGGTGAGAAAGAAGTGTAGCAGGCTAAGTACTTTATTTTTATATCCTGCTTTGTACTTATTCTCAGGTCATGCATCATCCTCTGTTTTGCTTTCTTTTCCCACGGAGATGATATATATTTCTACAAAAAGTCTCGGGGTAAATTTACAATAGCACTGCAGAGTGCACAGGTGGCATGTGGCTCACTTTAGAACAGCGTTCGAGTGTTGTACCTGAGCATCCGTACTCAATATAAATCATCATCCTTGGGCTGTTAAATGTAAAAATGCAGATGGTGCACTTTCAGTGATTTTCTCCTGTCTAATTTCCCCACTGACCGCTGTGGTAAAATTAGACAAGAGAAACCCAACAAAAGTGCACAATTTGTGTTTTGAAAATACAGTGGCAAGAGGGTGATGAGCAATTTTCAGTTGAAAGCTCTAGAGCGGGAATCAAATGGAAAATGTCACTGACACTGAGCATGCACAGGAAGCACAGGTGATGATGAATTTTAAATTCACAATTTTTTTTACATTGTCCATTTTTATAGACAATGTAGTTGTGCTAATGTTTAAATTAATGCTACAGTTACAGTAATACAGTCTTGTATTATGCTTTAAAGCCAGAGAAAAGCTGGTGCAGAGAGAGGCGATGCATTAAATGTAACTGAGTGCAGCTTGTTGAGTAGATTTATTCATCAGGCGTGTTAACGATGAGAAAACATGCTGCTCTCTTCCATCTCTTTAACACATAAACACACACACCTACACTCACACACAAAACCCCAAAATGGGCCTCTGTGCTACCCCTCTCAGTTACTCCTGACTCATGAGAGGAGGAAGTACTCACCCGCTCTCTCTCTCTCTCTCTCTCTCTCTCTCTCTCTTTCTCACTCACACACACGCAGAAATACTGGTGTAAAAGATAGTATGACTTCAACTCTTAAACATCTTCAAAATAAAATAATGTTGATTGAAACCCGTGTTGAATACAGTCACTGCTGAGAACACACTGAAATCCTTGAGTGTAGGCTAACTGAAGAAGATGAATGGCATACAGTGCTGTCACTGTCACGGTAGCCTTCCCACAACCCCCACACCAGCCACACACCCCCCTCCTCCACCTCCACACAGTGTGTTTTATTACAATCAGTACCCATGTCTGCTTGCACTGGGGAAAATGTGCAAGAAATAATGATCTGGATGGTCTTGGGGGTCTGGATTGAAGTGTTCCTGTAAGAATTCTAGTGGTGTAAGCAATTTATTTCTTAACACATAGTTCATATTGTTTAAGACACCCCATATATCTGCCAAGTGTGATGCGAAATATGGCTTTAATACAGCATCGTGCACACCAGGGGACAGGGAAATATTTCTAACTCCACCCCCCACCCACCCACAATCCAAAACTCGGGAGAAACTGAGCTTTAAGAGAAAAACCACACTCAGTGACCACACATGTTAGTTTACTCTCCTGACAAAGTGAAAAAAGCACTTATTAACGTGAATACAGTTACTGGTTAAAGCTTAAAAAATGTATAAAATGTATAAAATGTCAGAAAAAAGTAGGAAAACACACTAATGTTAAATTTTTGCATTAAACCTGACCTAAAATTAATATTTGGGGCATTTTATTGTGATAGGACGATAGACTTTTATTCCTGTGGAGTCTCCTACTTACTTTTACTTATTCTAACTATGGAAAACATCACAACAGTGGTGTGAGTCAATACCAATAAACAAATCAGACTCGTCGGGACACTGGCCACATTCCACAACTTCCCATCATGCAACATGAACGTGTGAGCTGGGCAGCAGGAACAATGCTGTCTGTCAGCATTAATCATATGTTGCATGTGAAAATCATTTACTGTTTCCTGCTGAGCAGGAAGTGGAAGTCTAATCAGGTCAAACCATAACACTGATTGCAAAACTAAAGCCACATGGAACAAACATTAGACATGTAAACAAACTCCCAGGTGCGCATGTGAGTGTTTGTTCCTATCATGCCACGTAACATTAGGAACATTTAACTGATTTTTATGTAAAAAGTAAAGTGAGGATGCTTTCAAAAATAATGCCATGGAAAGGTTTTATTTATCGATTAATTTCACACAAAGTGCAGTGAATGGGAAAAGAAACGTATTCTGTCTTCAGTCTCTTCATGCGATCCCAGACTGACTCCACTATGTTAAGATCAGGACTCTGTGGGGGCCAGACCATCCGTGCAGGACTCCCTGTTGTTGTCGCTGAAAATAGTTCCTTATGATTCTTGCTGTATATTTGGGGTCATTGTCATCATGCTGGAAAATTAAATTGGGACCGATCAGAAGTGATATTGGTATTGTATGATAGATAAAAAAATCTACACATCAACGGTGCCTATGTAACAGCTCTGGTAAGGCTTGGACTCAGGTGCAGAGAAAAAAACACAGGAAACTGAGTGAAGTTCCAAATAAAAATCACCGTCTTTACTAATGTTCATCAAAACACAAACAAGGTATTCAAAAGGGCTAACAAAAACAGACAGGCAAAGTCTCTGAGTTCAAAAAAAAGAAACAGGCAAAGTTAAAAAATGGCAGGGAACACACACAGTAAATCCAAGCAGGTGAGGTCACGGGGAAAACAAAGACAATCTGGCAAAGGCATGAGGAGCTGGTGGGTAAGTATATAGACAGGGGTGGTACCAGGGTAATCAGGGGCAGGTGAGTGAGTGGCCGCAGGTGTGGTTGATGGAAGGCGGGAAAACACAGGAAACTGAAATGACGGGTTACACTACAAAATAAAACAGGAAACATGACGAAAATCCATAATGTTACAGCCTAAATGTTTGTTATATAATTAACCACATAAAAAGATATCGAAAAATGGCCATGATGCCTATAGCAGTTGTAAATCTGACCTCTGTGCTTTAAGTCTTACATATAAGCCAGACACTCCTAAAACCTGCATCTTGATGTCTTCAATTATATTACATTTATATTGTATTTCATGTTTACATACATATCGCTCAGTTACTGTCCAATACCAAACAGAAATGCCACCACGACAGTAAACACATGTCTGTGCTCTTACATACCTCAGAGATGTTACAAACGATTTGCAGAAAAAAGTTAGAAAAATTGTGATTTTTGCCTTTGACATTTGACACTTTGACACATGAAAATTTGGTCGGAGGAATAGATGGACTTGAGGCCTTAAATCTAAAATAAATCACTGAATTAAACATAATATGGTTCAGTGTCCTTAAAGACCTGGGTTTAACTTGTTCAACGCATCACCAAAGACAGCCTGGGATAAAATTCTGATGGTGTCAGAAATTTAGGATGAATATCTCACTATGTGACTGGTGCTACGATCTAAGTCTACAAACCAACCAAAAGGAATTCAGCAACTTGCTTAACTCCAGTATCTATCACCATAGAAGGCGGGTTTTATTCCTGTATACTGACTTGCATCATAGCCTTTCAGGAGGTGTTATCACTGTAAACTCTATATACATTAGTTATAATTATTAATTTATTAGAACCATGTCGTACAGTGTGGCCTTTACAAGATTCCCGAAATCTCAGAGTCTGTAGATGCCTTAAGTAGACAGAGACATAACATATCAGTCATCAGTAAATTGCCACTTACTTTGCTTAAACTTGCAAACTTAAAGTGGCACTCCGAAGAGGATTTGATCCCCCGGTCTCCCAAACCCAAACTAGTGATCTTCACCACAGCTCTATAGAATGGTATGGGCAGGTATTGATTTCTTTGTGAGGAGCTGTGGTTTTGAATACAAGAAAAACAAAATTGAAACTCATGAAAAAACAGAAACCAATTTTGAAATTCCACCCCGCACTGGATATGGCATTTGTGTTTGTGTGTGTGTGTGTGTGTGAGGGACCCATACTCTCAGTCCCTCGACTGGGTCAATAGTCAACCTGTGAACCCTGCTGTGGCTTACAGGATGAGCCTCTCTCCAGAGAATAGGGAGCCACAAGATTAATTCATGTGTGTGTGACTGTGTGTGTGTGTGTGTGTGTGTCTACATGGAGGATAGAGAGATGCAGGTGATGGTGGCTTGCGTAAATTGTCAATCACAAACAAGGCAATTATTCTGCGCAGTGTCCGTTGTAAAGAAGTCACTTTTTTGTTAATAGACTCACATCAGAAAAAAAAACCAGGTAGCAGTATCAACTCTGTATTCTGCTGCTCCCTGCACCACCACCCACTCCACTTCCTTTCCTTTTGTATAATGTGGAAACTTTCAACCTTCATAGCTTTTTTCCCCCCTTTTTTTTGTTTTATCCCCTTTGTATGAGTCACAGGTAGGAAAACAGTTAGGTGAGGGGTGGGAGGGGGTGGGAGGGGGTGGCTCCTAGGGGTGGTTAAAGGCTGGGGGGAGGGCAGAGTAAACAGGCAGTAATTAAGAGCAGAATATTCCCTATCATTGCAGTTTTCATCCCGCAAAGGACTGCTTCAGAGGCTTTTTTTCCTTTCTCTACACCCAACACTAATTTTCCCACACGTCAGCCACTCTCCTCTGCCACTGTAAAGCAGCGGAGAGTCACTGTGTGTGTGTGTGTGTGTGTGTGTGTGTGTGTGGCTGGATTTGTGTGTGTGAGTTGTTGAGGCCCTGGGCATCTTTAACGCCAATTAAGAGAAGGGGCAGAGAAACCAACCCCAGCTGAACTAGTAGGCGCTGACAGGGAGGAAATGAAGAAACAGTGTGAGAGGAAGGAGGGACAAATCTGTATACAGTATCTGGGTTACGTTATTATTATTATTGCTATTATTAGATATGCATATTACCACAGAGGTCATTTCAGTTTGGTATATGGTAGGAGTTCATTCAACAATCTCAGCCTGTCAAACCTTTTATTTAAAATATATTTTTTCCTTTGTCAGTTGTTGTTTTGTGAAAGTGAGATTTCAGTTCAAATAAATAATGTATAAAGTAGTTTCAGTTCTTTTCCTGCCTAAAGGAGGAGCTTATCCACCTAAAAAGAGTTTTGTTGTACTGTTCATACAGTCTATGTTGATCTAAATGCTGTTTGATGGGATTCGCCACCGTGACATGAGTCTGTCACAAGCTGATGATGAATTTTCTTTTTTCAGGGAATTGTCATGCTTGAGAATAAAATTTGGCATAAAACTTTCAAAGAAATTAAAGTCACATGGAACAAAACATCTGACAAGAATGTAAGGAAGAACAAAGGTACCGTGTGTGGTAAAATGTACAAGCTCCCGGGTCCAACTTTGACCCACTGAACATGATGTAGTTCTACGCATACATTTCAGGTATGCTCACTTTGGGTTTCACCTGCAAATAAGGTATTTTAACGCTGTTGCCAGGACCAGGGTCGGGACGCAAAGTTCACAGTTTCAGTGTTTGGTGTGTAAGGTCAGGGGAGGATCATGATTATGGTTAGATGAGTAAAGCGCACAGATTTAGTTGGGGGGAAGCTCATTGTTAGGGTTAATAGTGATTATCATTTGCAGGTCTGTGAGAGAATACATTCTCTAATCATTTGCATAAAAGTCTCATGCCTTGTTCTCAACAACCGTACGTCACAAGACACACTAATTAATGAATTAATGCACTGGCACTACAGTTTGGTAATGGATTGAAACCATGAGGTGGAGAATGTGATGTGGACCAAAATCCCTAGGATACTGGGCTGTGGCCAAAACTACAAAAATATGATCCAAACTGTACTGAACTGTAATTATCTTATGGATGTAGAGTATTGTAAAAACATAGTGATTACTACTTACTTGTCTGCATCTCACTTCCTCTCTCTTAACCTCTTTGTGCAGGTCTCCCTCCTTGCTGCCACTGCATTGGTTCAAATATCTCACTGCTTACTGGAGTGTCAATGAAACTGTGATCATTCTTCCCTCACTCTCACGGGGAGCTCCTTTTTCCAGATTCATGAATTTGACTTTCTCGTTCCTCATTTGTCTTTTTAATTGTAAAAAGTAGAAATGACACGACTGAGCTGTGTTTCTGAAATCTGTGAGGGGGACGACTGTGACGGTGATACAATTCAAACAAGCTCTTACAACAGGTTTAATTAATTAATAAAAAGTCAGATGAACTGTTAATCGTCTTGCTTTGTGTTGTAACATGATTTCAGAGTTGCACAAAGAGCTGTGCAGACTTTACATATTTATCATCAAAGTAACAGGAAATTAGATAAGCGGCAAAATAATATATTTGCTTCTGTAACAGAATGCAAAAGGAAACAAATGTGCTATTGATTTCTCAGCTTTAGGTTTGAGGTTAAAGGTCTATATGTCATTGGTTTGCTGGACACACACACACGCACGCGCGTGCACGCACACACACACACACACACACACACACACACACACACACACATGCGCGCGCACACACACACACACACACACACACAACACACACACACACACACACACACAGATATCCTCCTCTAGAAATCTTCAACATGGATCCCTAAGGTGATGGTCCAGCTCAACATCAGCCAACACTGACTTCTCATAATAAGGGATATTTTCCCGCTCAATAAGCTTCACTATCCCTACACACACCTATACACACACACACACACACACACACACACACACACACATATATATATATATATATATATATATACACAAACGCAACAGTATGTGTTGTGTCTTTGTTGCAGCACAGGGGGCTGGTTCTTTAACAGCAGTGGCAGGCGCAGTAAAGTGTTGCCCCAGCTTTAAGAACATGGGCCAGAGCTGTATTCAGCTTACTGCTCATTTGTGTCAGCCATCCAGTAATTCTGCTTGTAATATATCTGTTCAGCCTCATGACTGATGGCCATGTGAAAGAGAGAGAGACAGAGAGAGAGAGCAAGAGAGAGAGAGAGAGAGAGAGAGATAGAGGCTGGGAGTGAGAGAGAGGGAGAGGAGAGTGGCAGGCTGATTTGTGATGCCTGGGCCCGCTGCTTGCATTTCTAATACAATACTACGACAGTTATTTGTCCATCTGATATAAACATTAGAGCAGAGGAGGGAGGGAGGAGGGGGAGATGGAGGGGCAGGAGTGAGGAGAGGAGGAACCAGGAACAAGAGCCATTACTCAGGCCAAGAATGGCTGAATTTGCAGCTGCCTTTCCAAAAAAAAAAGAAAAAAAAAGAAACTGCTAAAATTTGCGACCAATTTTGTGTGTCTGCTGTTTGGTACTGGGCAGGTGATGTGCACTCAAAGCCTTTTCATCGAAACAGCTGCCTTCTGCATCTGGAAACGACAGAGAGAGAGAGAGAGAGGGAAATTGAGCCAGAACAGTGAAGGTGCAGGACATAAAACCAAAACAGAGAGATGTAAGATGATAAAATGCACTATAAAAATGTCGGTTGACGGAGCTTCACTGAACTTTTTCATAAATATTATGTGTATTCCAGTGGGAGAGAAATTTTTTTTATTTATGAATCAAAATCCTGTTTGTGGTCATTTCTGTCTGTAGCTGCTAATCTGTGCAGTTAGCTAGACCTTCTCTAGTCCTGTTTCTCCTTCATCAACCCTTTCAATCTAAGCAGTCCTGGCCATATCTGCTATCAACATGCGACGCACCGCTGCCATTTTGAAAAGGGTTGAAAATTTGTCGCTTCAGTATATGTAAACAAAACGTGTGTACTGTCCCAGCAGCTACTGTACATCAATGTTAATTGGTTGATGGTTGACGTCAAAACCCAGCGACGGTTGACAGAAATTGTGACGTTTAGCAGACGATTGGGTTTGACTCACCAAAAAGTAAGGTAAGGTAAGGTAAAGTATGCCTTTCAATGAGTGGACCCTATAGCCCCAGTCACTTTCAGTTCACCTGCATTTGTAACACAGAAGTCTGCGTTGAAATTTTAGAACAGGTTGACAGGCTTCAACAAATGCTATCGATCTGTTTCACGTAGATTGGAAATGGTTCAGTGTTAAAGGGGCACTCCTTCATATTTTACATATGAAGTGTTTTAATGGTCTTTGTTAAGATTGCTCAGCCTGTGACAACAGTTATATAATGTGTTCTGTAGCTCTCGAGGAGATTTGTCAAGTCTTAGAGAACAACCCAGGTGATGTCATCAGTGATCTGTGATACTACACATTTATAACAGAAACTCCAACCGTTAAAAGAGATGGGGATTTACCAGGAAGGTGGGGTGGCTCACAAAAAAGATCAGAGGGGGGGGGGGGGGGGTTAGGGAAGGTTAGGGCAAAGGAGAGGACAGGTGAATCCATTGAGTGCTTCCCCTACGATCTACACTAAAGAAACTCCCAGCCCCATATTACATCATTTTTTCCTCATGAATTTGCCCTACAGTCTTTGAAAAGCAGCGGCCTTGTAAGACAGAGATGAGTGCTGCTGTATCTTGGCATTCCATGCCAGGTTGTCTCTCTGTAATTGTTTGTAACGTCATGCATGATTTTTGAAAAGGTTAGTGGGCTCCCACTCTCAGCATGTGTGTGTGTGTGTGTGTGTGTGTGTGTGTGTGTTGTGAGCTTGGCTGCAGGGTACAGTCTTAGTGTGTCTTGCTCTTGTCGGTGTAAGAACAGATGCTGGAGGCGAAGCCCCGGGCTGCCCTCAGGGCTTCATACACTCTGGAGATACACACACCTGACATGCAGTCATGCACGCATGCAGACACACACACACACACACACACACACACACACACACATGCACACACACACACACACACACATATATGTTATACTCAAACACACAAGGCAAGCAACCACAAATCTTGTTAATGCTTGTATTTACATAGGACCTTCTAATCAATGTCATTTGGAGTAATACCAATTCTTTTAGACAGGCACACACTTTCGTATGCCTATTGTATACACACACACACACACACACACACACACACACACACACTCCAGTTTATGCCCTCTCCTCCACTCTTCACTCTTAAGAAAACTGCACTTAACCCGCTGGAGTATGAATGCAGCTGAAGTGTAGAAAGGTAGCTGTTAGTTGTACCTAAACACTTATTACCTGGCATTGTAGGTTCAGTCTAATTACCTGATGGAGTTGCCTACATGGATTTCTCCTCCATCTGTCAGTGCGCTGAGAGCAAGCCACTCATTATCACAGCCAGACCGGTTGTATCTGGAGGTTGTGTTTTACTTTCAACACCCCGAGGTGTCATTATGGCTGTCAGGCAGTCAAGTGGGTGACACACATACATATAGTCTATGCACACACATTCCTAAGAGTGCCATGCCTATGTATGCGGGTATGCAAAGTGAAGCTAATTCAGATGCAGATCTGTTTCTGTACATGATTAACCTTAACTTTTCCAGGCTTTGAATAGTCATTTATTCATAGATAACATGTCTTTCATTTCTGTGTTAGCATTACTGCAGAAGGTGCTTATAATTACTAAATATAGAGTTTAAATTTGGGTCAAAACTCATTTTTTCGGTTTTAAGAACCGAAAACCATCTCATTGTAGTTTTACATCTCCTCTCTCAGGCTTCTCTCTGGAGCTCTGGCAACAACAGGTCAGCTGATGGTTTTCTGAGTGATCCAATAAAAAGATTTCAGATTTCAGGTAAAACACTCAGAGAAACCAAATCCTGAGTGGCTTGGGGCATGGCTGAGAGTGGGGACTGCTTCGTTGTGACATCACAAAGTTACAGAAGTCCTGACAGCTGGTTTTAAGGCTCCGTTTCTGAATACAGGCTGTGTGCATTTCTCTGTGGACTGAGTGCTTCGATACTTTCACAGTATTAATATAGAACCTAGACCTGCTTTATAATAAAAAAAGACATAGACATCTACCTTTATACAACAGGGGACCTTTAATGGAGACCTTTCATTAGGTGATGGAGTTTCCTCAGAGTCTGAGTACTCTGATTTTTTCCTGAATCCATTTCAACAAGAGCATCTTTACCACTGTTTTTGCTTTTCACTAAGAAAAAAAAAGCATAGTTATACATCAAGAACAAATACCTCAACATGTGAAATAGCCTATTGTTTGAAATAATTGAAAGTCATCTCCATAATATCCAAGGATTTTGTGTGAATGACAAGTGATTCACATGAGCCATCAGCAGCAGTGCTTTTGAATTAACTCTAATGACATTTTCGTCGTCATATGCTCCTCACCATCCTTTATCACCCTTCCACACAGTCAGCGCAGTGTGGGTAAGCTGTGTGATATTAGCCCCTCGGTGTGAACTCACTTCCTAGGTCGAAACGTAAGCACCCTGTCTTTTGAACCTGATCTTTTTCCATTTCTGGGTCAGATAAGATTTTGCCTGGTGACAGTTGTCTGGTCGGGCTGAACGCTAGAAATGTGACCGTCACACCGCAGCAAAGGAAAGTTCGAGCATCATCTGTATCAAAAGTAGTGTTTGTTAGAGCGGCTGATGTCAAGAAATCCTTGCTTTTTTCTGTGCAACTTCTTTCCATTCAGACTTCCTCTGTCTCTTTCTAAAGCAATGCATTCTTTTGTTCTCACTGGTTATTATTAGTCCTCTGATAATCATCCATTGCCACTGCAGCACTAGTCATTAAGACATATTTATTTTGAGGAGAACTTATGTTTTACACTGTGTAAAGAAACAATAAGAAAAGAGAAGGGAAGGAGAGGAGAGGAGAACAAATGAAAGGAGAAAAGGGGAGGTAGGGGGGTGGGAGAGGTGAGGCGATGGCAGGAATGACGGCAGTGTGCGGCGGAGGCATATGTCACATCCTATCAAGCGACAGGACGAATGAAAGCTACAGTATTGCCTCTGCCGTGTTAGGAAACCGCGAACACACCAGTGCACACACGTACACACAGGCGCACACACACACACAAACACAAAGCCGGCCCAACCAAGCTTATCTGGCTCTCCACGGCTGCGCGGCCTCCATGCAGAGCAGCCGTAGCTGTCGGAAGAGGCCCGGATCATTTTGGACAGTATCATTAAATGCCATGTCATCACCCGTTATGGAGTAGTGCTCTCACTCCCCTGCCTCTCCCCCGGGATGGTGAAGCCCATCTGATAGGTATGGAGAAGTGTGTGTTTGCATGCATGTCAGTGAATGTCTGCGTTGCCCTATGTGTTTGTGTCTCGCGAAAGGGTTTGATGGAGGCAGGCAGAGACAGAGGCGGAGGGTACGTTGTCGGCTGTGGAAATGGGATGGACGGGGTTGAGAGACGGAATTGGCATTAAATTTCCGACGCGGCACAAGGATTGACTTTGACTGGAGCGCAAGGGGGCTGTTAGCTTATCTTTAAGGCCGTGTTTGTCACAGCGCTGAGGGCAGCTCCGCTAGACAGGCCAGGAGAGAGGGAGGGAGAGCCGAGCCGAGCGTGGGCTGAACGATATGGATAGGTGAAGGCTCCCGGTGGGACTCGCTGCCTGAGCCGGCGAGCTGCGCTGGGGAACGAGAGGAGGAGAGCGGCTAAATTGAAGGTTTATTTATCCAATTCGCTGTCAAGGTCGGCTTGTCGGTGAGCTGTCCTGTGTGTGTTCACAAAATGCCAAAATCTCGATGAATTGTTTAAAAAAAGAGAGGGAGAGCACACATCGAGGAGGGGGAGAATCAATGACCTTTGGTTGCGTCAAGCTTCATGCTGCCAGCAGCTCTTAAGGCTGTCCTTACCGGCCATTATGGTTGCCTTTTAAAAACAAGGCAGGGTAGAGAGGAGCTGTCGAGAGAGAGAGGAGTCCAACATTGACACAAACACACACATGCACCAACATTCAAGATTCACACACACACACACACATTACCTGCATGTACTACCCGAGCCGCAATTCCATGAGATTGATACACATCTTACACACTGAAACACACTCAGTTAAATAACAACAAAAAAAAAATCATTGTACTGTTGTGTTAACTCACAACAATCGCCTGAAAGCATTTGCACGTTGTTTGCATTTGCTGCACGCAACACTGTTTCCATGGCCGCAGATGATGTAGTGTCCATCAGAAAGACAACCGCTTAGCTTTTAGCTCATTTTACATGATTGGATGGCGTAACAGTTCCAGAAGTGAACCCAACTGCTGCTCATCAGTGATAATCAGTTTATCCTTTTACATCTCAATGAATAAGACTGCGGAGCGGCGGGGCTGATGGGCCATCCTGGTTCAGCATGACTACCCCTGGAAATGCAGGTTGAATAGGAAAAAAGGGCTTTTGATGTAGTGCATTAATCAGTTTGGCTTCAACTTGAGGTGTTACTGCTGCCGCTGCTGCTGCTGCTGCTGCTGTGTAACAGTGCTATTCTTTAGAGGGACCCCCTCGTCAAAGTTTTGGAAGGCCTCTGTCAACGTGAAAAGAACATGACCTTTAAGATCGTATCAGCATGTTTGGTGGTGCATACACAGCCAAAGAAAGGGTTCAGTGGCCCATCAGAGAACGGAGAGCGAGAAAATATGAGAAAAGACAAGGAGAGGAAAGAAAATTGTAATTCACTCAGAGGGCTGTTTGTTTGAAAGAGCAGTTTGCTGACACTCAAGACTGAGCAGTTTAATGCCATGGAGGGAACGAGGAAATGAAGATGAAAATGACTTCTGCGCACAGAATGATTTGTTTCCTTGATTGTTTTTTTCATTGAGACCTAATTTGAAAGAACTCATAATGGAGCTCCATTTGTGCAAAGATAACAACTTGAGAACAATATATATATATATATATATATATATATATATACATACATAAAAGTGAACTTCATGTTTACTTGAAATGTAAATTAGGACTGGATCTGGCTGACCCGTACTGGCTGAATGTGTTAGTCAACCAAATGTAACTGGTTAATGTTGATAAAGCTGTTTGCAGCATTATTTAAAAGGTTTTAAATTCTGAATCAACTACATTTTATAGGTCAGACGTGAGGAGCTCCATCTTCTATGTTTACTGTGTGTGTGTGTGTGTGTGTGTGTGTGTGTGTGTGTGTGTGTGTGTGCATGCGTGTTTATTGGGTCTTATGAAGAGCTGATAGTGATGTGATGGTAGTCATCAGTCACCTCCTACACCCTGTCTATGAGTCTGTGGACTGGCTGCTCACTGTCTGCTCTGTCACACTCAAATACACAGAGACACACAGACGCAGTTAGCAAATCTGCCCACTGACACCATCATCTACAACCACCACATTGTCCTGGAACTCCATTCAAAATATATATTTCATTTCCAATGAATATACTACTGCTTATCCAGTTTTTCTTCATTACTTAAGGCAGCATTAGTTGATGTTTTTACTCACCTTATAAAGTTAGTGAAAGTGTTACATACAGCAGTCACACAGCAATACATCCAATAATCATTCTCCTTTTAGGTCTGTTTTGGTCTCAACCTATTCCTGATGGAAACATGTTGTTCCTAAGTGGCTAAACGCTCCATGTTCACCAGCTAATTGCTAACTTTGTCTCCCTGCTGCTTGATAAAGAGCAGGTAGTGAACAGTGAATATATAATAGACTTTGTTGACTGCTGCAGCTGGAATATCCATTTTAAATACTAAAATATCCATTAGTGTAGCTTTGACGTCATATATTCCACATGTAGAGAAGAAATATATTGTATTTTGAGATCAGCAATCAGCATGTGACGTACAATATCGGCCTATTATTAGCTTTTGTTGTGTGTGTTATGTGTGTGCAAACATTTGTAAATGTACATATTCTGCAGACATGGCGTAACATTAGCATTCATTTGGAACCATGTACTAGCTAGCTTGCTAATGAATGTGAGATATACAGATATACAGTATTTCGGACTCAACCTAATATTCATTCTCTTTCTCGCTCAGTTTTTGTCTCCTTTAACTAGCTAGTAACAGGAAGTCGCTAATTTTGTCTGACATTTAGTGAGAAATAGGTTCAATATTACATGAGCTTTTTCACTGAAAAAAATAGGCATTGAGGCCATGGAGCTGATGGAATTGATGGTTCATCACTACAATAAAATAAATAAATAAATAAAAAAAGACAATGCATAAATTACACTTAAAATACCACATTGATAACTATTAAACAAACCAAACAAAAAGCTGCTTATTTGGATGAATTTTTCCAATCAGTCAATTCTGACAGAAAAGCTAATAATTTCCTTTATAGTATATGCACTTGTTTATATATTGACGACCCCTGGAACAAGTGCGCATTGCTTTGTTGTAAATCATGGTGCGTTTCACGTTCATAGAATGACCCTAATTCCGAATCCCATTTTCCATAAAATAATACCAGCCAGAGTCCGACAAAGACACATCTAGTCACAGTGTGTGCAGTGTGTATCCCCTCGGCATTAGAGATTAAGCTGCATTAACACGTTGTTCCTACAGTCTCAGTGGTACATGGTCTGATTACTTAAAGTGAAATCCTGGTTTCTTTTCAGTTTTTCACAAAGAAAAAGTATCTGGAGGTAATGGTCATTTTTTTCTCTTGAACTGCGTGCATTTCCCTCAAGCATACTGTGATTACAATTTTTATTTCTCCCTCAGCATTCTCTCTTTTTCTCTGTCAGAGTTAAGGAGAGCTCAGACAATATCTCCACTGAAAATTTTCCTGGAATAAATATCCCAGGGCAGCAACAACCACCGCCTTTTCCTGAACTCCTCCTATCTGCAATTTGCGCAGCCAAAGCAGCATGTTGAAAAGATGTTGAAAAGAAAAAAAAAAAAAAAAAATTAATGGCATTTGCTTCCATGAGCCATGCGCGTCCCCAAAGCGATTCTGTGATCGAGATCCGTGTCACATTCTTGCTGTTTGCACCACTGGAATGAAACGCGGCACACAGGTCCCAGGCCCTGTTGTGATAAACAAGTGTGAAGCTGAGGGGTAGAAAGAGTGCGATGTGGACGACAGGAAAGAACAGTGAAATGCAAAATAAGAGTGGAGAAAGCATATTTTCCTCTCCCTCCAGATCACACACTATCAGCAGAACGGACTCAATATGGAAGGAAATGGCATCTCTTCAATTGCGTGGTATCGGACAAGAAACACTGAATGTTAACATCATGTTCAGGGTTAGGCCGATATTTGATAGCTACTGGCTTTACAGACATAATTCCAATTTACTTAAACTTGGGTGTTATTTACATAGTGCCATCATTGTGTGCAGTGATAACAACTTCACACTCAACTAAAAAGATCACATGGTGCAAGAAACACTAACAGATGATCAAAAGGTTGTAAACTGGTCAAATTGGTCAGTTTTTTAGAAATGTACCTGTACTCCTTGAAAGCAGCAGTTTGGTTTGATTGTAGAATTGATTCTGTTGTTGTCTATGGAAATAAATTCTGCCTAAAGAGGTCTTCTTATCTAATTACGTGTGAATAAATGACACATACTGATTCTACTGACTATAATGTTATTTTGTTAACTGTTTGACAAGGTGCAACATTTCCTCCTCAGATCATCCCTGACATGTATGTGACTGGTCATCGGAGCAGAAGTGTCACCCATGAGCTCCTGGGGTTCACCTGCTGGACCTAAACCTACCACATATACTGCGTATACAGCATGAATGAATACTGCATTTAGCCTTTTATGTATGCTCATGTATGCATGTGTGTGGTTCGGCTGTGAATGGATGACATGTTTTTCATGCAATTGTTCACATTTATCTTCAGTATGTGCGTATACGAACCCACACACTTGTTCATACCCTGTAGGAATAGTTGTGTGTAGGTGTATGTACATGTGTATAGATGCATATATGTTTGTGGGCACATTTGTATGTTATATGTCTGTATGGCATATGTGTAGTGTGTAAAACCGTGTGTGTGTGTGTGTATGCCACATATACACTACGTCTGAAAACTTGGATCAGCTGAAGTTTGATATGGATCCAGTTCTGATATGGTGCTGCGAGATTTTGGCTCCGTATTAAAGGAAAAAGTAATGGATGGAGTGAGTGGTATGTTTTAACCTGCTTCTCTGAAAAGACAACAGAGAAAAGACTTGAAAGACAAAGGGAGGGAGAAGAGAGGAAAATAGCAAGGATTAATTACAGAAACGATCATAGGAAAACAATCACTGGTGGAAATACAGTAAGTTAAAGGAAGAATGGAGACAGTTTTGAAGGCTCTGTTTGCACTGCATCTGAGCACAAGGTAAGGATTATTATGACACTCATATGTTACACAGATTTACTATTTTCAAATCAGTGTCAGACAAAAATATGCTCCTTTTTCCTTAAAGCAACAGAGACTTCATGGAAATGTAAAACAAAGCTGCGTCCAAAGGTATGGAGCCTGCGACACATGCCAATTCTGTTTTAAGGTTCAATTTCCAATTTTAGCAATAGCAAAAAGTAGATTCCCTGTGCCAGTTGCTTCAGTAAGTTAAACATTGTCAGTGTTCGCATAGAGGACAATTACTAACAAATGTGGAAAGGAGGAGAAATTACTGTTTTGGTTATTTTTGGATAATGTCTGATTTTGTCAAAACTTGTTTCTAACTAACTAATGGAACAGATTGAATATGAATTATCTACCACATCTCAGCTTTTTCAGTGATTCAAAGAGGTTTGGTGCTGATTGACAGTTGTTTCTATGGTTGTAGAAACCCTCCAGCCAATCAGAGCTTTATTGTAGACTGGATTAAGACTTGAGACGTCATCTTCTTGTGCCAGAGCCAGAATCCTCTCCAAATGCAAATGGTGACAAGCATGACCGCACCAAAATAACAATCACATTTCTTCAATCAACATGAATATCTTTAAGTGCTCTTTGCAGCTGATGTGACAGCTTCTATGAGAACTGTAAAATGAACCTGAAAAAATAACCTGTGATAGCAATGTGATAGCAGCCATAGCCTGTGCCTGTCTTTCATTAAGTACCTGCATCAGCGTTTGTTTGCTCTGTATGTTTTGTGACTTGTCTTATGCATTCTGATTTTGTTGCTTTTGTTTTATATTTTTTCTATTCTTTGATTGACATTAACAGAAATGACCGATTAATGTATGTTGTTATAGTCAAGTTATAATATGTAACTTTTTCACGTAAAAATGTTAAAAAATGACTAGACCTATGTTATTTATTTTTGAGTTGTGTTCTTACATTATCCCAAATGTCTCAAACCTAGAGAAATATGTGATTTTAATCATGGTTTCATTTGGTCACCTGTCAATGACGTCATATCCTGTATGATCATGTGTCAGTGCTGTGGTTTACTGACAGAAGCTCAATATTGACTTTTATCCAGTTTTAAGCCACATTTTTAAGGTACACTTTTTACACCTTTGTGGTTTTCAACTATATATTTTGACTGGATGAAGGATTTTAGTCATTGGACGTCTGAATCTGCCCTGTCTCATTCCTTTCCGATACTGAGTCACTGTAGGGTCCATGCTGCCCAGGACATATTATGACTTCTTGTCTTGTAAACGCAATGATGGCTGAAGATCTTGGCGAGACTGGTAAGTAAACAGCTGCTAATGCTAAGGCTATCTACTGTATGTAGCAATACCAACACTTACAAATAGCTCCTTTAATGAAATGGAAATTCATTTTAAACAGCAGTTTTAAATGGTTTGTCTAATGTATATACACCTACACTGTACGTACCTTCACTACATATTAATTAGATTTTAGGATGCTAGGAATCTCTTTGTGTTATTTACATGTTGTGGTAGATTCTACTCCTCATAGTAGCTGAGTTCATTTTCTCTTATTCTTATCTTACGATGGAAGTGAGGGGTCATTATTTCAAACACTACAGAGAAGTGTATTAGTATGTTATCTGTAAGAAATAAAAGCAGAGACAGGGCAAACAAAAATAAAAGTGTGACTTTTTCTTTCCCCCCTGATTTTCTGCACCACATCTTCCCCACAACCAAACTGCTCATCACACTGAGGGGGACTTCTATAAATGTTTAATGTCATCGGGTAAAAAAAAAAAAAAAAACAACGCTTTGAAAATCTGCTGCTCTTTTAATTTCCTTTCCTTTAGTCTTTTTTCTTCGTTAGCTCACCCTATGCTAATGTCTCTGAATGTCTTACAGCGTGTCCTGAAGGGAGCCAAGGCAAATTGTGCGGTTGTGATATTGTGCTTTTACTAATGTGCCAATGCTAATTGAGCAAATGGTAGCTCTTCCCCCTTGCTTTATTCCAGCCTTTTTTCTTTGATTTATTGTTGCATCACACATTCAGATCATGTCAGTTAACGCTGTCTGTTCGACTTATTGTCTGGGTTTTGCGCTATTTAGCTGCAGCTAGTTGATCAAGCCTAGAAAAAGATGGATATTGAGCGTTTTCTGTTCTTGGCCAGTTTTTAGTGCAGTGAGAACCATAGACAGGATGGAGAGGCCAAAAGAGAGAGACACACTTAATCCTTCTCTACAGAGAAAATAAGACAGGAAAGATCTAAAGAGAGAACAGGGAAATGAGACAAAACAACTTCCCACTAAGCCACAGAGGTTACTGATTACGAACCGTGAAACCTGTGCTAGTGTGTGTGAACAACGTTTGTGTGATAATAGCACGTTTTTCCCAGTGTGATGTGTTTGCTTGCCAGCGAGAGAGTACCGTGGTGTGAATTGTTGACCTGCATTGCCAAAGATCAAGAAGTTGATTCCTCACAAGTTTGCCCTTTTTGCACAAGGTAGGCCGTACTGTGTGTATCTCTGCAGGTTTACTCTGTGTGTCTGTTTTGGTTCAGTGCTGAAGTGATGGTGAAACCTGGAGGAGGAGAGGTGACTTTAATCCTCAACTTTCCACCCCCAAGGTAAGACTGAGAGGATGAAAGGAGCATTTAGCCAGGCCCCTGTGTGTGTTGTCTGGGGCTTCTCTGTGTGTGTGTGTGAGTGTGTGTGTGTGTGTGTGTGTGTGTGTGCGGGGCACTCGCATCCGTGTAAGTCTTGGGTTTGGCCATAGAGAATGAATGGTCTTAGTGCCGCGGCCGGACAGAAAAATCAATGCTTCATATGAGGAGGCTGCGGGGGTTAGGCCTCCGTGTTCATGTCAACAAGGCTATTGGTTTTCTTAATACTCCAAAGTTGGCGTTTCCCCGCTTCGGGAGGGCCGGTGAGGTGACTTGTGTGGTCAAAGCTTAACAAAGGGATCCTGCCTTCTAGCCTTTGCTGTACTCCTCGGCTGAGGGAAACCGAGCCAGGATTAATTACCAACTGTGCCGGCTGGATATTAGTTGTTGTTTTCTCCCACTGTCACATGGCACCACTGGACTGATGCTATTGGAGGGAGGCTTGTGTGCTGCAGAGCAGTGTGCTAATACTGTTAGATGGAGTAACACAGTTAGATGTAATAGTGGTGCGATGGTGGTGTGGCAATCACGCTGCCCCTCAGAATGGCTTTCACAGAATAATCAATGACCATAATACTCCCCAGTATATGATTATTTAACAAGGCTGCGCACCAGTCCTTTTACAGAGAAGAAACCAGTTCAGCTTTAAAATCAAATATAAAAATACATTTTACATAATATTTAATTGTACTGCACATGATTTTTTTTTTTTTTATCAATTAATCTGTAGATTTTCTCCATCAATAGATTCAGTGTTTGGTCTATAAAACAATAGAAAATAGTGAAAAATATCTATTCCCGTCTCCCAGACGACAAGAGGACACGTTATCCTACTCTCTTGCCTTGCCCTCAGGCCTAAAGATGAATTGAATACAATATAAGCTGCAAATTTTCACATTAAGAGAAACTGAAACCATCAAACGTTTGACATTTTTGCTGGAAAATGTACATAAACAATTGATTATTGATATAGTCGCCAATAGATTTTATGTTCAATCGCTTAACCGACTGATCATTGCAGTTCTACGTGTATTAATGACCTGTGGTGTGAAATATCTAAGTCAATTTTAATGTGCTTGTACTTTACTTGAGTGTTTCTATCTGGATGTTGCTTTTTTACTTCCACTAAAATATTGCACTTTTTAATTCACTGCATTTATTTGACAGCTTCAGGTATATTAAGAGCATAAAAACGTACAATTAGCTTCTAAGCTGCAGTGCATTGTTATACAGTGAATTAAATAGTTTTGGCTACCACCACATCAGTGAGACATAACGTTACCATACTGCTTATAAGTAATATTTTAATGTGACAGAATTCATTTCAGAATAAGAGACCTGGTGCTGTTTTATTAACTAGTCTCTACCTCTGCTAAACACAAAGTATAATAGTCAAGTGTATTTTCTTACTTCTCTTATTCTCATTCAAACCTTTATTCCTCTTAACTTCTTCTTTTAGTTCTTTTTCCCTCCAGAACCTTCACCATATTATTCCACATATTCACACACACACACACACACACACACACACACACACAGAGAGAGAGAGAAAGAGAGAGACCAGTCGTTAGCGACACTGTGCTATAGACAGCAAACCTATAGGGAGGGGTCTGTGGGTCGGCGAAGGCAGGGCCAACCCAGCCGTTGAGCATTGCTCACCCAGAGCAATCGGATGAAAACGCAGTGCAGATGTAATTTGTTTTCAATGGCTGTTTCAAAAGAATAATTGTGGTGACACTGGCCGGTCGATAATATGGATTTTTGTTTTCGAGTGTGGTGTGTGTGTGGCGCTAAGAGAGGGCAGGAAATACAACGCTGCAGACCCAAATACAATAAAAATGGATTGTGTGTGTGTATGTATGTGTGTTTGTAGGGGTATTTGCAGGTCTGGTAACCATCACTGGGCCCTGGACATCATTGGAAGGATTACTAAATGTGTCCTATGGGCTAGCTATAGGCTGGTCTCTCTCTCTTTCTCCCTCTCTCTCTCTCTCTCTCTCTCTCGCTGCTTACCTTTCTTTCCTTCTTTTCTTTTAGGGAAAAAAAAGCACTGACTTGCCTTGAATAAACTCACTTAAGATGAAACACAGCTCAGGGAGGCCTGAGTAAAACTGTGGACATAAACCTGGTGGGGCAGAGTGTGTGTGTGGTTGTGTGTGTGTGTGTGTGTGTGTGTGTGTGTGTGTGTGTGAGAGGGAGAGGGAAAATACCACAGACAGAATGAGCCAAACATCAATTTAAATTTCACTTCCATTTTAAAAATACTATCACCATTACTTACACTGCTTCAAAAATGTGTCTTCTGTTTAATTCAATGAGAGGAAAACACCTTAGGCCATTGCTTAGATTAAAGGCTACATTAATTTTATTTAACAAATAGTGCATATACATTTCATGTAAATGAAAATGGTCAACTTTGAGTTCTTCTTTGCAGCTTTCTATGCTATTTCTCTTTTTTACTGTAACCCCCATAGAATGGGTTGCATCACCATTTTGATGTTGTTTACATTTCCTACATCTCAGACGGCATTGCAGCAATAATATACATGTATCCACCAAACACATTGCAGCACATAAACACACTCACATAAATGTACAATTGTACATATGTTATTTTTAAAGTGTGTTTTAATTTGACATGAACATTATTTATGCTGCAGTAATAAAGTCAGAAATGTCTGTGCACATGCCTTTGCACTGGATATCATTACACTACAGTTCCTGGACACACTGTAAAACGTTTCTCTCCTCCATGACATGGTTCCTTATGATTGCCTCTCATAATAATACTCTCTTTTCTCTGGTTAGTTAGTGCACTTTCTAACTTCTGAATGGGCTAATTTGTAGCTCGTCCCCTACTTTGCCTTTGTGCCCCCCCCCCCCCCTTCTCCTCCGGCTCATCTCGATATGGTCTCTCTGTTGCCAGATAATAGCCACTTTGACCATTTGCCAAATCAGACACTGTTTTGCTGGGAGATGGAGTTGGGGCAATTCTAATTCGTCAGAGGAGCCGGAGGTGTGTCTGTGTGTGTGTGTGTGTGTGTGTGTGTCTGTGTGTGTGTGTGTGTGTGTGGGAGTGTGGACATGGCCGGGTTCATTGAAGGGGTGGGATTGTGTGACATTAAATGAGTGAAGGTAGATTTAGATGGCACACTTGGGCTGGGTGGAGAGGGACATACAGTAAAAGACATTATTCCTCTGTCGTCCAAGCCCTCGCTGACACTCTCTACCCCCCTCCCTCCTTTCTTTCTCTCTGTCTTTCTGCACTATTCCCTTGCCGCGGGTGGTCACCAGAGACCAGACTGGGGCTGATTTATACTCCCGCTCTCCTGTCCTCTGCCTGACTGCCTCTGAAATGGAGAAATTTCCTTCCTCCCTCTCTCTCTCCACAGCCGCAGCAGCAGTGGTACACAGGCAGGGAAATGAGAATAGGAGGGCTAACATTAGAGCGTCTACCTCCCTAATACACTGTCCTACTCTGTCTACTCCCACATTCCCACCCGTGGGTTGCCTCTCACCAACTAGGTCTTCTTCTCAGGCCATCTGTATCTAGTAGATTTGTGAGCACATTTAAAGCTGCAGAGAGTGAGTTTTATATGTAGACTTTATCTGTTGTGGTTTTTTTCAACTAAACCTTTTTCCTTTGATGACATTATAGAATATATTTTATATTTCAGGTTAATTTCCTTCATACTTGTACACCTAAGTATTCGCTACATTTATGCTGATAATTAATAGATCACAATTCATGATACCCAGCCGCTATGCTTATACAAAGAATTCCAGTGCTCAGTGTGGTACAAATAAATGCCTATGATTAGATATTATTATTACATTTTTTAAATGAATATTTCAGATAATGAATGAGGTAATTTTGCAGGAGCTAAAATCATTAAAGCATTTTTAATTTACCTGAGTCCACAAAACTGGTTATCACTCACCTTTTCATGATGAGGGCTGCCTTTATGTTTTACAGTAAGCCAACACAAAGACTTTGCTTCTTGTCCTAGCTCTGAACCACTTGTAAATTATATGAAGTTGGAAAAATTGGATTGTTATTTTCTGTTTTTCTGAACAAATTCTAAAATTAAAAAAAAAAAATGTTTGTATGTTTTACATAATTAATAATGTGTTGACATCAAATGGCAACCTCTGGGACTGAATAATGAAGCCAACACCGAGGCGCTAGAAACTGCAGTTGCTCTGATGGCCACTAGAGTCTGGCTCATCCCCATAGACTCCCATGTTAAAATGTCTAACTTTACATCAGAAATAAACATGTTCACAGCCTGGAACAAAAAACTTTTTTTGGTCTCTCTAAGTAATTTCCTTTTACAGTGGTGTCAGCAGCCGTAATCCTGTACATACTATGCATATAATTTTTTTTTATTGATTTTTATTTAGCATCTTCTAAATAAAAGGGTAGCAACAGGTAATTGTGTCTTATTTTTTGGCTGGATCCACTCACTAACGTCATGAGTCTGGATTCAAGAGGAGAGCAGGAGATAAAGGAGTTTGGCGCTTCAATGCCCAGTGTTGACCCTGCAGATGTGGAGCACTGATGAACATCCATCATGATACTGGAAAGGATGCAGAGGTCGTTCTGCAAGAGCTTGATGTAACGTTCAGACGCAGAATGAACTTCAAATAAGGCAAAAATACTATTTCATGTTATTGTCTTGTGGTTTTTTGATTGTTTATCGTAGCAGCTTGGTTTGGTCTTGATGTTGTGTATTGTCGTTAGTAGTTAGATAGACAATATGTTTCTATGATGATGATTATGCTGAATGAGGGAATCTGTTGCTTAATGTCGACTTTTACAATTCAAAAGGGCTTCCTGTGCTGTGGTTACATTTTAGACAAAATTACAAACCATTACAACTTGGCATCTGTACATTGTATCAAATATATATAATATATATATATAATGATAAAAATATACGTTATTGTCAATTTAAGAAGCATTTCATACCTCTACGACAGTGAACAGTCCTTGCCATTTGATCTTGAACTTGACAATCATGGGCTTGTCTCTGATGACCTCCTGCCTCCTGTATGCAAAGGTCTTGGCCATTCCCTTTTATTTTATTGATTAACTTTAGGAAATTGAGAGAGGGAACAAACAGACAGGCTTAGATTTTGTAATTTGCAGCATTGAATTAACCTAAAAAGCACTCTTTTTTTTTCCACGTGACTGAATCAGACATTCCTATTGGCTCCAGTGGGTGATGTAACAGCCAGTGTTTGATTCAGAGGCTTGGCCTGCCTTGGGTTTATACCCAGACTAAATGGGAACAGTGCTGTTTAACTCTGATATCAAAGTGAGGAAGAGTTGTTTAAAGTTTATTAAAGTGACAGAATAAATGGGGCATCAAGTGGCGCAGATGGTTGAGCATTCGCCCCATGTGTAGAGGCTACAGTCCTCGCTGCAGTCGGCCCCGGTTCCAATCCCGCATTGAACGGCCCTTTACTGCATGTCATTCCCCCTCTCTCTGCCTCCCCATTTCCTGTCTCTCTTTACTGTACTATCAATAAAGGCATAAAAAGCCCCAAAAAATATACTTAAAAAAAAAAAAAAAAAGTGACAGAATAAAGACAGAAGGATGTGACAGTCACATATTTAGTTCAGTGGAGGATTTGGAGCGGATTTTTCAAGGACCAGACAAAAAACGTCCATAAATACTGCTCCAGAGAATGAGCATATCTCAGGAACAGATAAAGATAGAAACTTGAAAACACCTCTAGAACAACTCAAACAAATAAGTACAGTTTTCTGTGTTGAATTTTTTCTTTATTATGGTTTACAGTGTTTTTATCTATAAAATAAGGAAAAATTCAAGGTTAGCTTTTGTTTTATACTGTACTGAAGACTATATTGAGCGACATTTATTATTAGCTGAGGTTATGCTGATTCGAAATATGTGTAGCACTTGGTTAAACACAAAGGTATTAAAGAACGGAAATACTGAAATATAAATTGTTTTACATTGTTTTTTGTTTAAGTTTTTAAAATTTATTTTCTGGAAAATTCGTTGTAGATTCGTAGATTAATTGATTAATTGAAAAAATAATTGATAGATTAATCGATAAACAAATAATCGTTAGGTGCAGCCCTAGAAGGAAGATCTGGAGCTCAAGTGGCCTCATGCATGTGTAGTCTGACTCACCTTAATGTTATTCTTCTTTGGGGTTTTATGGGGTTAAGTTTTATAGGGGTTGAGACCTTGAGTTTTAAGGGTGTCCGGCCACCTCACACCTTTCCTGTGGTGTTTCAGACAAAAGTATGGCAATGATTATAAACACCTCTTCTTAAGCCACATTTCCTGATCCTCAATCAGTGAAAAAAAAGCACCAAGTTGCACCTGATGATGCATCAGCTGCATCTCAAAGCACAGTGCTCGAGCAACGTGGTGACTCGTTACACTAGCCAGCATTAGGCTAACCGCTGGTGGAATTAACTGATTCTACAGAGGCTGACAGGTGAGAGGTGTTCAACCATGACCGGCAAAAGATTTCTCCAGTGGCCACTGTGGGAGAAGGATTCAAGTGGGCTTCTGTTCAAATATGCAAACAGATATATGCAAATTCCTTATTCCTTAATACCATGCAAACATGCACACTCGTACTTCCTCTAGGGCACAAACACTCATGCACATTTCGGTATGTATGATGTAATATAAAAGAGCAGTTCCCGCTCTACATTGCTGATGTTATATGATTAAGCCTGGAAACTAGTGACCCGTCTCCGAGATGTTGGATCATGCCCTTCATGCCAAACACACACATGCCCCACTCTGCCCACCCCTTCACTCTGCCGGTTGTTGTCCTCAGACGCTGCTCACTGGTACGACACTGGCACACACACATTATTGATTTTCATTTAGATAACTTAATGTTCACAGACAATTCACAGCCCCTCCATCATGGACACCCCAGCCCCAGCTTAGATGTACGAGCCCGCCTCACTGTAATCTGCCACCATATCTCTTCTCTCACGCTCTCCTTCTCTCTCTGTTTTTTTTTTTTTTTTCAGATTCATTTTTCCTAAACTTAACCAATTCCGAATAAGTGGGATATAAATGGAGAGCGGATGTTGCATCGATCAATCACACAAACACACACACACGCGCGCGCACACACAAGTGGCGCAAATACATTTCCCACCAGCGGCTTTCCTCTTCCGCCTCCAACATCCCATTACCTCTGGGTAGTTGGCCAGTCAAACAGGAATAAAAATTGCACCCAGAACATCATACGTTAGGGCTGATTTGTCGAGTGGGAAGCCTGACAATTCCCAGAGACTTACACAACCCACGCCGGTGCTGGAAATCAGGCCTGTTATGGCGGCCGCACGTCTATAAAGATTGTTCATTTGGTGGAAAACAGCTACCTGGGCAGGGACAAAGAGAGTGATGCAGAAAACGTTGTAAATACACAGGGAGATATATGAGCCTGGCCGACTCAGGCCGGGACTGCACAGCTGTGGGCATGAATCCAAGGAAATAGTCTCAGTGAAGGGTCTTTATGAGGTATGGAGGGGTTATTCTTGTTAAATAAAAGTGCAACTTGCCATGAACAAACATTATTTCAGTAAGCAAATAAAAGCAGTCAGGACTAAAAATAGTGAAACCACATGAATCTCAATTAACAAGCATAACTGAAATGAAAGCAGTAGCTGTAATGCATCTTTATGATTCTACATCAGAGGAGGAAAGAGCAGACTTTTGGACTTCCTCAGTTCTGGGAACCTGAATGAACTTTAAAAGTTGTTACAAAAACAGCTCAACATTTTGGAAAATACACTTATTCACCTCTTTTTCAAAATTCACATAAAAGCTAGCTTGGCCATGTCCAAAATTGTAAAACACACCTAATAGCTGCTCTAAAACTCACTAATAATATGGAAAAAAAGTAAAATAAATAAATGTGGTTTGAGGGGGAGTAACGTGCTGTAACTGTCTTTTGGCGAACAGAAGTTGGGTGCAGTAATTTGTCAGAGTCTTTACAGCAGACTGAGGTCAGGTAACCTGCCATTTGAAACACTTTTTTTTTTTTTTCATTTAAATTTTGATTACAAATTTTGCAAAACTAGACACACCAAAAAGACATTATTACACCACGAGGACATCGATAGTACATGCGTAGTAGTGGCTTGTCTTGGCAACAATTACAAGTTGTTAGGCCTTAGATAGAGACTTAAATTATCAGCATTTAAAGTTAAAATTTAAACCATACTAACAAATGAAGGTAGTCTCCATGTTTACTTAGTTAACTTACTCTTACTTTACTTACATATTAATACGCTGTTATATTATATTCAAACTTTTATTTAATGTATAAGTGAGTGTAATTTTGTTATTTTTGTCAGTTTATGTTTTAATTGTTTATTTATCACTTTCAGAACATAAATGCTCATGCTCATTTGCATGTACTTCCCAGCATGCATTGCATTAAGGTTAAAATTCCTCAGAAACCTCTCTTTTTTTCTTTGATGAATGATGCATCTTTTTATACATGTGCCTTAGTGGAGTCAGTGCAAACCATGATGAAGATACTGTAGGTCTGTACTGATACTTCCTGCTTCTACGTACTGTACGGCACTTGAGCCACAGGACTGTACTGAGGAAGAGAATTCCTGGGCTGATCGTGACTGCTAGTAATACAGCAACAGCTGTCCCAACGGATAATGCTTGAAAATGAACAGAAGTAAAAATTCAAATATGTTACTCAGACTTTCAACAATTTAAAATGAAATTTGAATGTTTATTATGTGTCTGATGGAACAGATTTCAGTGTTAATCAATACAGCTGATTACTTAGGCTGTGTAATGAGCTGTATTTACTTGTGCTGTACACATCTAATCAAAGTGCACTTTCACTCTTCAAGTGTATTTCCCTCTGCTTCCTTCTGTGTAACTTGAGTGATTATCGAGCTCCTCTAAACACAGGATGACTTACATTCAGTGCAGTACCTGAACGCATCATGTGTGGACACACATTACAACTTGGGTTTGCTAACTTTTTTAATCATTTTCAATGGTAATAATGCAGTTGTACTCATAAAGTTAACTGGGGGTATAATGAATAAAAAAAGGGTGAGAAACATGAGCCATCACAAGGTCAGATTCATACAAAGTTATTTGGAAAAGAAAATGAGAATGGTAAAAATTATTACCCAAACAGCTCTTCTGGTGGTATGATTGACTCCAAATAAAGTGGTTTGAATGATTTGTGTTAATGTTTAGCTTGTTAAAAAACCTGTCCGATTGATTTATTTTATTGCCCTGTTGGAAGTTAGTGTAGCTGTGTTCCCAGACTTAAGTCATTATTTTGGTGAATGCAAGGTAATCATAACTGATAGAAAAAAGAAAAAAAAAAAACGAGACCCAAGTGGTAACAAGCTTTCAAACATCCATCTGTCTAGACTATCTCTCTGCCAGACTATTGATTCATTGAGCATACATCATATCAATATATAACTTTACAGGTTACATTTACCCCACTGCCTCTATCAATGACCGCCCCGGTATCCTGTTAGTTCACTAAACTCACTTAACTAAATTCCCTTCCCCTACCAAACACCCCCTTCCCTCAGCCTTTTTTCAGCCTGTCTCTTTCATCTTTCTCCCAGCTGTCCCCTGAGGTGAAGGACGCCTGCACATGAAAGAATGAAAGACGACGAGTCATACTGAGGACAGCTCCTGCCGTGCTCAGGCCACCGCACCACACACTGCCTGACCGGACACTACTTTGTAAGTGAGCACTGCATTTACACACACACACACACACACACACACACACTGCTCCATCTTGTCACCTTATGTTCTATCACCCCTCATTGCCATCATCTCCGGGGCACGTTAACTGAGAGGGAGATGGGGGGTGACAGTGAAGAACATCAAGGAAGTTGTGGCGCCAACTGAAACCAAGAGACATTTTGGGCACAGGAAGTAGACGTGAGTTTGACATGACAAGGCCTGGCACTTTGACATGTATTAAAAGGTCCAGACTGGACACATCAAAACAGAGGAAACTGAGAAGGCAGAGAAGTGCAACAGAGATGACAGGAATAGAGGAGCCCCTCCGGATGGCAGGTTTTGACCGACAGGTGGACTAAACGAATGCTCTTAGTGCTGGCTGCTTAACTCCGCCTGCATTTTAGGGTTGTTGAGTGATGAAGTCCCGTCCCATTTCTAACCAAGGCCTCTGTTCCACTACTTCGGCCACACAAGGTGTTTTGCAATAATGGGCTTTATTATTTTGTATTTCCAAAGAGCGGAAACATGACACTAAGGTTTTCTGTCCAGATTCTGAACATCTGCAATTGAACTGGCTATAACAACAGCCCATCATTTCTAGCGAAAGTTTTCTATCATTGGTTTATCACAGTGATAGGCCTAAATATGAGAAAAAAAAACAACAATTTTTAAAGGTTATTTAGTTTTAAAGCATTTTAAAACATTATTTAAAAAAAATTCTATAAAGATAGAATTATACATATACATATATATATATATATATATATATATATATATATAATATATATATATATATATACATACATACATATTTGTACTGTTTTCCAATTGATTTTTTGCAATTTAATGCAATAAGTTGGAAACCACTGATCTAAGAGTTTAAAATAGCTATTTTGTTCCTATGTTCCATATTGTATGTAGCCACTTGAATGATTACAGTTAAGTTTGGACTTGTTTGAAATGTTTTCCATCTTTGAATCTTTTATGGATGTGCAGGCTTGGTTTGCACATTGCTCATTACTCATTGGAAAAACCGAGACCAATAAAACCTTTGTAGGTGGGATTCAAATTGGGGATGCTACTGTCCTACATGACTAGCAAGTTACCTAGCTTCAGTATATCCATGAAAATAGAGATAGAAAAATGGCTACAACAATGGCAACAAACCTCATTGCTGCCTGAAAATCCACAATCTTTGTGGATTCGTAAATTTACACTGAGTTAAGTTAATCAAAGTAAATGTTAACAAACTACAAAATTATGAAACAGTTGCTTAGAATTAATTAAAAGGAAGTTGAAGGACACTGACAAAGTCATTTTACAATGTTATGTCTATGTAGGCTTTTCATGTCTTTCAGAAAAGGTCTCACTTTCTGTTCCAAACACTGTCTGGTTTCAGATATGTGGGTGCTGAGGACAACTTGTTAAATCTCATAGAATAGGGACCTGAATAAGCTTTTAGCTCCAGTGTAGTGCAGTCTAAACACTGTCTTTGTGTGTGTAAATTGTGTGCGACTGCAGTATTCACTGTCATTTCTTTCTTCACACACTGACTTCATATGCATACACTGATGGGCTTTCGCACCCTGGTAGAGTTGCTGGTGTTAACATGCTTTAGCTGACAGTTGTGTGCAGATGTGTGTGTGAGAGAGGGAAAGATGGATAGAGTAAGAGAGAAAGCATGTTGTTGTTGATGTGCTGGGATGGGACTTACTGTTTGTAGAAAGTGCTATTGCTTGTGAGAAAATAGCATAAGATGGGAAAGGCTGTCTCACCCAGTCATTGTCTGTAATTGTTTACTGTTGTACGTGCAGGCTTAATCTCCGTGCACTGTCATTGTGATGAAGAAACCACCTGCTTTCCACCCAACTGAAGCCATTAGGTCACGTCCAGGCTAGCCTCTGTTAAACTAGCTTCTTTCATCTGTCTTTCTGAAAAGATGAAGCATGTTCCTGGAGTTTACTTTCCATATTCACAGACAAATTGTCATCTATTACGGTACTTGCTATTAGAAATTGAAACTTGTGTGATTTTTTATATTTCACAGGTGGTTTCTTGCCAGGAGCCAGTTGTGGTGTCACTTGACAAGAGCTTTGGCCATTGTTGTATTTTCAAGACAAGAGGTTATAATACGTCCTCTGAGCAGATTGGAGGCTACAGTCAGTCGATATCAGAAAGTGATGAGACAGGCCAGGGCTAGCTGGTTAGCATGTTAACTTCAGTAGAGGAAAACACACGATAGAGACCAAATTTAACACTGGTGTTGCTTTCCACCTCTGGAAACATCTGTTGGCGAGTAATGAAGTTTGATGCTGAACTCACAACATTTTGCTAATGTTGGCTCTGTAGCAATAGAAAAAGGTCTTATAAACCTGTCTTATTTAGTTTGACTGACGATACGTAACCACAAATCAATCAACCTATATTTACAAAGGGTTAAATGACTCTGTCATATGAAAGGACTAACTTGCTGTTCAAGCGCCGGATATTTTCCTAGGAGTTGGTGGAGACCACAACAGAGATAAAAGCCCAGAGTGAAAAATTCTAATCCTTTGTGTCTGCTGGAAATAGCCAAGGGACTGCTAACATGTTTGCCATCACAACTTTATAAGATGGTAATGTCATGTTATATATTTATGTTTTGATATTAAGTTGCTCCACTACCATTACTAAAAAAAAAAAATGCAGGTTTAAGTACAAGTTGACTAAAATATTCCTGCATCAAAAGGTAAGGTACTCTATACGTACCATGATATCTTATTACTTATATACTTATTATATTTTTTTCTGATTGACAAATCAATGTATAATAATAGATCATATTCTTTAGACTTGTAATTTTTCATTGAAAATCTTAATTTGCAATGTAACCATTGACTACAGCTATCAAGTAAATGTAAAAGTACAATATTTTCCCTCTGAAGAGTAGTTATATATTAATAGATCTTGAATAAAATAGAAAATTGAAAGTGGACCTACCTCCATCGTGTACTAAAGTAGAGTAACTCTGTTCTCTGTTACTTTGCACCACTGACGTCCAAACAGTACTGACATTATGCAGATCTCTGTACTCAACTTTGTTGGTAACTAGTGTTTATTGGGCTGAGTGCTCATTTGCGCAGAAGATAAATAATTTTAGTGTTAGGTTTTAATTTGTCTCATTTGAAACCTAAACTTTTATCTGCAACATTGGGTAAATCAAAACTGTCTCTGAATGGGACATTGTGATTTCAGCACTAAAATCTTCTTCACTGCAACCTGCTAGTTTCATTAAAACTATCATTTTTTCTGCTGGCAAAGAACTCCGGTTGTTTGCACACAAAGTTAGGGTAATACTGTATATTTTTCTCTCTCAGTGTCGAGACTGCTGACACACACACACACACACACACACAAAGACAAAGAACCGGTGAGGGAGAGGAGCAGGCTAGCTAACGTTTAGCATTCCCAGCACGGCACAATTAAGACTGAGCGCTAACAGACACTCCCAGTTTAACCACATTACTCTTAAAAAATGTTACACAAACCAGAGACATCTCTGACAGCGCAACATTATCCCCCCAGTTACAATTAATTACCCACATGTCCTCCCCATGCATCCAATTTACATATCTTAACAAAGGCAGGGGGATCTGCCAGGAGGGGAAATACAGGTTAGTTAGGCATGCCAGGGAGCATGCTGATGTGACTGTATGTGTGTGCGTGTGTTTATGTGTGTGTGTCAGACTCATGCTGTGATGTGACTGATAAAAAAACAAATTAATGCAGATCAGCTGCTGATACCTGGCTAAGACAGATTACTATAGAAAATGTGTTCCCTCCAAAACTTCACATTTCTTGCACTTATCATACGTACAACAGACTTTTTTTTCTTCGCTGCTGTTCTATCTTGTTTTACATCATGTTTGTTTATGCACACGTGCAACTTACAGTGTTTTCAAATATGGGAAGACATTTGAGTGGTGGTGCAGACAGACTTTGTCTTTGAATATCTTTTATTTTTTCTTTTTCTTCTCCATTATTTTTACCTCTTGTTCCCCTCTGTCTCTCATTTATAATGGGGAGAGGGAGGCTGGAGATAAAAGAGGCGAGCAGGGAGATAGAGTGAGCGGTCACACTCTGTGATGCTATCTGCTACCCACAACGCATTGCAAGTGGACGCCTGACATGTTCTATACATCTTTCCACTCTGGCGCTCATTAAACAAATGCCCGTTGATATATAGCTCTCAAGAAATGAATTTTTACCTCTGTGGCTGGGGCCCTGCTCTCTCTCAGTCCTTTGCATCCTCTGTGATCTCTTGGGCCCATGGAAAAAACACACACACACACACACACAGAAAACACACAGACTGCACATGCACAAGGACACACATATAATCCAAAAACAGAGATAACAAATGTGGCCATGAACACACTCGCCATGTACACACTTGTTATTTTCTCCCATTGGGCAGCTGGGGCTGTGTTTGCTGTTATCACCTGAGTACGACCGGTTACTTATAGGAGGGCTGACTGCATGCACTGTAAAACAATGAAGCAGATATGATTACTCTGATATACACTATACATAATGACTCACACTACAAACCATTTGCTACAACCAAGTCTTGTACAAACAAGTCTTCCCCATTGGATGCCTGATTGCGCTGCTTTCACATGGTATTGATAAGGAACAGATAGATTTCAGATTCATTTATTATCCTTGTTATCTCCTGTACTTTTATTCCTGCTAGAGATGTGTTAGAGGCTAAACTGAGTTCTCCCACCTTTTTATATGCAGTTGTGGAGTTTACAGGCCTTTGTGGGCTGGCATAAATCATCATGACCTGGATCTATGGCACATATCATATAAAGTAGAGCTAGTTCTGCGAAGATAAATTATTTATATTTATATTAAGGGAAACAAAGTTTAATTCAATGTGCTTGTGAAAGCTAACTTTTGGTTTGTTTAGTAATGTATAAAAATGTTTCTTTTTTACTTTTTTAATTTTTCTGTCATGGCATTGCTTACAATTTACTAAAGTTTCTTAACTCTTAAATGCAAAGTCACTGGAACATACACCTTTCCATTTTAGATCCATAAGTGGGTCAGTGTTGATTGATTGACCGTTTTACAATAAACTGTTTTTGTTAATGTTATATTTATGGCATCTTCATAACTTGCTTATTATTTTTCTTATAACATATACCCAGCCTCTAAAATGTGCTGACATGTTCTTAAAGTAAAAGAAAAGCTGAAAGTAACAATATTATAAAATGTTTTCAGTTGATTTATTTAGTTTTTGACAGATTAGTTTTATACTTCTTCACCGTATCAGGGGGTTTGCAGATTAAACTGCTTTTCACTATAGTAATGAAATGTCTCCCCTCCTAAGTAATGAACTGGGTGTGCCCCAGGAATACATCCTGGGACTTCTCTTGTTCAGCTTATACATAAATGACTTACCATCAGTCTGAACAGGGTGTAAAGTTCAGACGTATGCAGACGATACCATAATTTATGTCCACGCAAAAACCAAAGAACAAGCAGCTGCCAAACTCAATGAAACAATGATAAATGTACACAAATAGCTTGTTGATTCACACCTAATTCTAAATTGTAAGAACATAGTTTTTCACAAGGACATCCCTTGAGTTTGACTGTAGTCCCAAAATCTATGTGTCTGGAGAGATCATGCAAGTAGTCTCAAGTATTATCCTCAATTCCACCTTATCATAAAAAAACATAAAAAAAACAAAAACAAATGAAGAAAGTAATTGAAACAACCAAATACAACTTGCTAAATTTTAGATATGTAAGAAACTAGCAAACAACTTCAGCAGCAAATTATATATGAATGCAAAGATCATTTCCCAGCTGGACTCAAAGAAAAGGTACAACACTGAAGCCCATGCTTTTATATGTACAAGCAGGCTCTCAGGATGTTAGAAAGCCCAACTCTTACCATCACTGCAATATTGTTTGCAAATATAATATCCTCGAAAGTCTAATCAAAACAAAGAAGTGTACCTCTTAACACACCTTCACTCAACATCCGAAGGCCTGGCTTTACAACAGTCAGACATGCACTGCAGTGCACTACTCATTTTACTGATATTATTGTGTTATGTGCTTCTAATTTTATTGCCAGGAGGGTCGGTCTTGCATGGCTTGGGGGTGTATGTATCTATACATGGAATACTTATTAACATTTTATGAACAACCTGATAAGCTCTCTTATGATTGTTACTTACAACCCTGTGCTGCATTTTACTAACTTATAACTGCATCTTTTAACATTTTAGCACGATCAACATATTGATTACTCTATTCTATTTATAACTCCTGTTAATTGCTGCTCTGCATGTCAGTATTTTTAATGAAAAAAGAAAAAGGTTGTTCTGTGTTTTGTTGCTTTGGGCTGCTAACATGGCTATATGTATGTACCAAAAGTGTTTGTTGTTGTATTATTGTCCTAATATTTTGTTGCTTTGCATGGTCTGTGTTCATGTTTTGATAATTCTCTTCGATTGTTGTTGTTGCTGTAAATTATATCACGTTGATGGTTCTTGAAACATCTTGCCCAAGGACTGTGGTTGAAAATAAGCCAACTGGCTAACACTGGCACATTTACAGTAATATTGATTAATGTGTGTTGTCACTAAAACAGCTAGTAGATATTGTTATTTACCAATTAAAAAGAGAATTAACTGGCTTTTTAATGTAATGTTTGAATGTAAAAAATGTCTTACTTGCCCTTGAATATGGAAGTCGTTAATCTGTTGTTAATATGTTCCTGTAAATCTTTCAAATTTTGAAATGTAAATGTAAATTAGATATTTAACATGTGTACTCAGTACTCATCCAAAATATTATTCTCAGTTCTGACAGAAATGTATTCTTCCCATACTGGAGAGCTGAGAGTTAGTGGGCATGCCTGGCCTTGTTTGCCCTTGCATGCATTTTGCTCAGTGACTGGTCGCTCTCATTAAAGCTTGCTAATGCGCTTGTAAAACAGTCAGCAGAAACAATAGATCACTGCATGTGGCCGAGACAAGGTGTGTGAATGTGTGTGTGTGTGTGTGTGTGTGTGTGTGTGTGTGTGTGTGTGTGTGTGTGTTTGTGTGTGTGTGTGTGGGGGGGGGGGGGCTGAGGTGGCATGCATGGAAAAAAAAAGTGAGGGGGCTTTTCTGGGAGAGGGAGAGCAAAAGTGTGAGGGGAGAAAGAGGGATGGGATGAGAGAGACAGGCTGTAGAAAGAAAGAGGGCATGAGAGAGAGAGGGAGAGAGAGAGAGAGAGAGAGAGAGAGGTAGTACTGGGTGGAGGTGGATGCTGGTCAGTGGAGATGTCGGTGGCCCATTAATCTTGGCCTCTTCCTGCCTAGTTATTGTGTATTTCTTTTGGCCAGAGATTGATTGTAGCAGGGGAAGATGAATTTGCCCATGGACCTTCTTTTCTTTCTCCCACTCTTTTGTTTTTTTTCTAACTCCTGATGCTCGGCCAAGGTGATAATGCTCTCTATCTCTCTCCCTTCTGGGTCCCCTCCTCTTTCTGTGCTCTCCACCCTCTCCTCCCTTGTGTTTTTCCCTTTCATTTATTTTAGATTACAATCACCATCTATTGCAGGTTGCAGAAAATGCGTTTGTATGGCAGAAAGAAATGGAGATCAAGGGTCTGGACGTCACTGCCCAGGGGCTGGGATCATGAGGATGAACACTGACCCAGGTGGACCTAAATGTTGCGGCAGGGGCAATTCCAAACACACGCAAATACACACAGGACCTTCCCACCCTCGGTATGCCTTTCCTAATCCCTTTATTTTACAACCGCCAGGTTAAGCAGGACAAGAAATTATGTTCATAAACAAAACTCATTTGTGGCTGTGTGGGCATTTTCATGAGCCTGTCCACCAGCGTGCATGACAGGCTGTTTAGAACATAAATCATACTTGCTCTACACGCAGCATCATAACCATGGTGCTGCATACTGTGCAGTGCCACACTGTCCCGCACTCTAGGCACAATTGTATTTTGTTATATTCACCTGTTCTCAGGCAATTTTTCCTAATATTTTAGCCATAACAAGTCTGGTAGCTGACTGCCTATCCCCAAGTGGTTAAAAAGTCAATTAATGCAGCTTTAAATATTTAACATCCTTACTGGCTTATAGACTTATGAAAAGGAAGAGGAGGTAAATAATCTTGATTGCTGTCGCTTCAACAGAACAGCACATTCTATATTGTTTGTTGCTCCTTGAACCCTAAACTTCACAAGCAGCGCCGCCCAACAGATACAAGTCTGTTTTCACAGTCAATCTCTTTCCACATGCTGTAGGTTGTCTCTCACACACTAGTTTCTTTCACATACACCATCAAAATCATTCACACATAACTTATGTTCATTCTTCTCTACCCCGTACACACACACAGTTATACCAAGTGACGCAAATACAAGACAGTGGCTTCAGATTGTGTTATAGGTTTAATTGTAAATCCACCAATCTGTGCTCAATAACCCATAGTGACAATGTGAAAATATGTTTATAGAAATTGACAAAAATTTACTAAAAGTTTATTAAAAATCAAAAAGTGAAATCTCTAGCTCATACAAGTAATCAGATCCTTAATTCAGGTCTTTGTTGAAGCCCCTTTGGCAGCAGTCTTCTTGGGTAAGTCTCTTAAAGCTTTGTGCCCCTGGATTTGGGCAGTTCATCCCATTCTTCCAGGCAGATCATATTGGCTGTATGCCTCTGGTCATTGTCGTCCTGAAAGGTGAATTGTCAGGTAAATAGTTCAGCTTTCAGTCTCAGGTCCGGTGCACCCTGGAGCAGGTTTTCTTCAAGGACCTCTCTGTATTTGCATTCCTTCAGTTCTGACCAGTCTCCCAGTCCCTCCCACAGAGAAGCCCCCCCCTACATGATGATGCTGCCACCACCATGCTTCACCACGGGGATGTTAATAGGCAGGTGATGAGCAGTGCTTGGTGTTTGCTGGACATTGTGTTTGGTGATCTTCCCAATGGGTTCAGTTTTTGACTGGGTTCTTGGTCAACTCTCTGACCAAGGCCCTTCTTGCCTGGTTACTCAGTACTATCGTAGGAATCCTGGTGGTCCTAAACTTCTTCTTCTTCTTTTACAATAATTGAGGCCACTGTGCTCCTGGGAAGACTCAAAGTTTTAGAAATTATTTTTTACCCTGTCCCTGATCTTTGCCTCGCCACATATCGCGGAGGTCTGCAGAGATTTCCTTGAATTTCATGGTGTGATTTTTGTTCTGAAATGCATGTGAATTGTGAGACAGGTGTGTGCCTTTCTAAACTATGTCCAGTCAATTTGCCAGTGGTGGAATCTAATCAAGTTCTAGACACATTTCAAGGATACTTCAAGCAAAGAGGGTGCACCTGGGTCTGAATACTTTTGTAAATGAGAGATTTCAGTTTTAGATTTTTAATAAATTTGCAAGAATTTCTAAAAACATGCTTTCACTTTGTCATTTGGGTTATTATGTGTAAATTGATGTCACACAATAAAGGTTGTAAAAAGTGAAGGAATACTTTCTGAAGCCACCGTATTATTCCTCATGCACTATGCTTTTTTCTTTTGCCACTCACAATCAACACAGCATGAACAACATCATTATTTCTCCTGCACCCCACTATCTTAGGTGCAGTATACGTGAAATAGTAATGGTGCGTTTGAGTGTTAGTATGGCTTTAATGAGGCCATATATGGCCTAAACAGCATCTGATACCTCTGTGCTACTGTGCACTCATGCATGTGGTAGTGCACTGCTGTATTAGTGCCAGATCTGCAGCAGTGTATTCCCTGGTCTGAATTCTACTTAACCCTGTGACTTTAGCATGGCCAGGCATATGCTACAGACCGCTGGGATGTCCCCTTGGCACACACATACACACCCCCACACAAACAGATCATGAGGATCTGCCTGCCCTTAAAGCTGATCCCTTCATATTGCCAAACTGGTGTTAATGTCTAATCTATTAGTGATTGTGTAATGGTAGGAGCAGTGCAGCCACATGGTGTCAGGATACAAAACTAAAATTGAAATTACTGTGGCAAAAATAGTTTTGTGGTCTGCATTTTACAGTTTACATGGCTTGCTTGTATGCGGATAACCAACAAGACCATAACCCCACATGAGGCAGTAGAAAACAGCATAACCACTGTCCCACACTATTGGGGAATCTTCAGAAACAAGAAAACAGTCTTAAATGAAGGGCTGAATGTCTTCTTTCTGGGTATTCAGTGGGACTATGGTTTGCTTAAATGCCCGATAAAGTTACGATAAAGTTATGAGGCAAAATGAATGAGTGATTTATTACTGTGGTTTCAAACAGAGATGGTGAAACGTCAGTCAGATTATTCTTATATCAAAAAATGATTCTATAGCTTGGAAAAAATGTTATTTGTGCATGCACCATAAGACTGCCAGAGCTCAAGGTTCAACTCAAAGAATATTTGACTGAAAAACAAACAAACAAACAAACAAACAAAAGGAAAAAAGGTAAAAAAAAATGTCCATGACTCCTGCATAAATATTGGAGAGACTGTCTTCCTGTAAAAAAACGAGTCCATAACTCATTTGTGCAGCAGGTTATTATGACCCTAATCAAGTAGTTTTTGTGCCTAAAACTAATCAAGCCATGACAGTTATTATAGTAACCATGGTGACAAAGGTAAGTACGCCTCTCTTGGGTTGCGTTCCGAACCACAGTGTACATAAACAGTACTCCCTGCTCCCTGCTCAGGGAATATCAGTTACCCTGCAACGTCACCAACACAGACATCCTCCTTCCTCCGTGCGTCACCCTGGTAACGTAAACACCTCGGATACCTGTTGCTTCTAGTGTGGACATTTTAAACTTCTGAAATAAAATATTCAATATTGATATATATATATATTGAAACAAAAACTGATACCATTACAAAACTTATTCTATTCAAATATATGTAACTGGTGAATAAATGTGATTTGATTGATTTACAAGATGTTGTCCATTGTCATTTTTGGTGCACCAGCGAGGTGCAATGACTGATGGGTAATCTTGTTGTCAACTTCCAGCAAACTGATGAACGGTTGTTCACTTCTTTCTTGTGCTCCCTAGGGTTTGGAATCTTACTTAACATGGCTGAATGCCCTGTGCAGTCCACTTCGCTGGGAACTACTAGGCTATCGGAACGCACCCTTTGTATAGTCTGCATGTTGCATATTGTGACCATGACAACTGAGGTCCGGTACGCCTGCTGCTGTAGGGGCACTATTTCCGGAGACACTCCTATGGTTCGTATCAGAGGGTTGATGGTTGTTCAGGTTGGAGAACTGGTTGCTGTTGGACATTTCTAGCGACACATCATTGAATGAGTCAGTCATTATGAAGCATATGCAAACCAACAGTTCCTCCAACCTAAACAATCGTATAGGTCGCCTGATCCTACCCTCTGATACGACCCATAGGAGTGTACCAGCAGCAAGCGTAATAGACCTTCATCGCCATGGTAACAGTAATAAAGACAAGGTTAATGTGGAAAGGTCAACGTTTGGTTACGTTTAGTCACAAAAACTAGGAAAAGATCATGGTTTGGATTAAGATAAGTACTTCCTTAAGGTTAGAGGATCTTTGTCCTCGTGGTTACAATAATAAACTTGCAGTTATGTTTGTGTGAAGGTCTTGGATTAAAAAAACAACAAAAACAGCGCTGGTTATCGGCCTCATGGGAAACAAACAGCAGTCCTCTTTGTGAAGGTCCTGCCTTTTGTAATTTTTTCCAGGGTGTAGTCTCTCCAAACTCATCATTCATCAACCCTTCCATGACTTTTCATGCTGATCTCATACATTGTTTTTTTGGGGTTTTTTTTTGGTTTGGTGAATTGAATTTTTGAATACACTGAAAATCATTCAAGCTACTCATTAGTTTAATTAGCTGAGTTACAGTATGACGGTCTGAATGCTAAACTTTCCTCTCCCCTCAAATATGCCTAAACACATTCATACCTAAACACACACTGACACACACCCACAAAACTTTGAAAGTCACATAAGCAGGGAGGAGGCACACACACTTTTCACACCCCCCCCTATTTTTCCTCTCCTGACATTATTTTGAGTGTGTGTGTGTGTGTGTGTGTGTGTGTGTGTGTGTGTGGGTGTGTGTGTGTGCGTGTGTGGCGTTGACCTTTCTGCAACGTTGCCCCGTATTCACTGGTTGTCAGCACAGTCTCTGTCCCAGCCCATCCGTCTTTGCCACCAGTCAGTCCTCCAACCAATCCTCCACCGTCCCATTAACACACACACACACACACACACACACACACACACACACACACACACACACACACACACATGCACCTGCACATTCTTATATGTACAGCACATGTGTTTATGTGTACACAAGCAAAACTTGTACACATACTCACGCAAACATGCACACTCATGCAAACACACACATATTCAGGCACACACACATATACACGCACACGCACACACACACACACACACACACACACACACACACACAAGCAATCCTCCATTGTCCCATTAGCCCGGGATGAGGTGCTCTGCTCTGCTTTGAGCCTCAGCTCAGCCTGGCTTGCCTGGGGGATCATTAAAGCCTTGTCACGCGCGCACACACACACACACACACCCACACACATACACACACACATATGCCAGGGCTGTGGTAACGGGCTGGAGGAGTCCAGGTGGTCTGTTGTTATTTATAACAAAGGAAACAACACAGCAGAACCAGCTGACATCAGGCCCGTGTGGACTTGGGACGGGGGGTGTGTGTGAGTGTATATGAGCATTTTCTTCCTACACATTTCTCTATTTGTGAGTGTGTGTATGTATGTCTGTTTTGTGTGTGTGTCAGTGTGTGTGTGTGTGTGTGACAGAGAGAGAAAGAGAGAGAGATCACTGAAGGACAGCTCAAAGTGTCTGTCCACCCCAAACCCCCACACACCCCCCCTCAACAGTGGTCTACCAGGACCACTGGACCAGATGTTGGCTCCAGAGCAACAACAAGATTGATTGGTTTAATTGCCGGCACTTTGCTCTCTGGCGTCTGAATACCTAATGTCAACTTTTAAAGGATGTTTGCTCTTTCTCTGTCTCTCTTTCTTTCTTTTTTTTCTTGCGGCTGAAAAATGTGTCACGTTTTCTGAGTGGGGTGTGCGTATGTGTGTATGTAGAGTTCACGCTAACATATGTTCAACATCTCCCTGTGAAAACATGGAGTCATTTAATGTCTTTCATAACTAACAGTTTGTGTTGTGTCCTGTCAGCTTCTTCACTGCTACTTTTTTAAACTCTCCCTCCCTTTTTCTTTCCCCCCTCTCAGTCTTGTTTCTGCGTCAAACCACTTGACATAAAATATGTCCTCTGCAGACACAAGTCTGCTGAGTGTGTGGGGTTAACAGATAAAGACAAACACAACTGATATTCTGTCCTTAACATCTACATCAGAGGACTATGTAAACCTTCTAAGACAGGGGAGACACAGCTATTCAATCAAATAGCCAGTCTGTTTGTGTGATTTATTAAGAAAATACACTTTAACATCATCTATGTTACTCATAAGGTGTTCAGCCATGGACGTACTGTAGCTCGGGTAAATACTTCCATGCACTTTTTAATTGCTTTTAAACCTGTAAACAAAAGAAAAACAAACAAACAAACAAACAAAAAAACATACAAAAACGAATTAATGTTATATCTTTATGCTTAAAGCTCATTATTTACAAGCTATATGTAAACATTCTGCAGTTGTGGGCCATTCTTTGCCTCTCTATGGACGCAATGGCCACATCCACACTAATACGTTTTCATCTTAAAATAAAAACGATCTCCATCCAGGCGACCCTTTTAGCTCCGTGTCAAACACCCATGATATTCTGCATGATCTCCGTCCATACTATCACACCTGAAAATGCATAGCACATGAGTATTCACATACAGTGAGCATGTGCCTGTTGGTGTACATACTCAACCGCCCCATAATTCATTGCGTCTCTTCGGACTGCACAAGGTTAGACTGTGAGGTGCATGGTTCTAGTACCAGTCAGCAACAGCAAGTGTACAAATGAGAGTAACACACCTGTAGTGTGGCTAGTATGTGGTTAAATAATATTTCAGTGACAGGGTTTGTATTCATAATGAATGTATCTTTATTGTTGGGATTGGAAGCCACTTGACTGAACTGCTGGACCCAGGATGATAGGCTAAAGTAACCCTGGCCAGTGGCTGTCCCCAGATCTACAATCAGACGTTAGTTAAAATGACCCCACATTGGAAATCTACATTCTCACCTAAAAAAAAATACTACATATTTAGGTTATTAAAGGCTCATAGGACACATTACCAGTCCTATGAGTGAAAATTCCAACAGCTTGGTATGAAATGCATTTTGCGGTACCAGCTGTATACGTCAATACAGTCAGCCTGGTAATGGCGTGAACTGTTGATTTCGTAGGTACTAGCATTACATACTCATCGAGTATGCAGTGGATGGTCCTGAATAGAGCCCTTGTTTCTTACACTCGGGGGTGGACACCATAATTTTCTGCCAATATGCTGCCCCCTATTTGTTTGAGTATGAATTTGACAGCTGGTCAATTCTTACACCTTTAAGAAAAAAAATGTCAGCCTCATGGTGACACTAGAGGAAATGTCAGAGCTCATTATATCCGACCAACCAACAACACAATCCCTCAAGGCGTATCAAAGCAAACAATAAAAATAAAGCTTCAAGATAATGCACATCATCACAATCGTAATTTATATGAGAAATAGTTTTGTTGTAAAAATTTGTGTTATATTTTTTTTGAGGTTTTGATTTCAGTTGATGTCAGACTGAAGCATGCTTCCCTCTATGTTGTCTATCAAGTCACACCTTTCGTGAGACCTCTCTAAAAAAGCGACATTAAGGCAAGTTTTGCGGTAAAAGCAAATAAAATATATTGAAAAGGTGAGGTGAAAATACAACGTCATGTCAAATTCACACAGGATATCTACTGTATATTAAAAAGCCGACATCAGCTCTATAAGATGGGTCATTGATGGAGATAATCTCTCCCTTGAACTCGCCTAAGCTTCAGCCAGCAGGGACACAGCTTTAGTTAGAGGCAGTTTGTACATTTGTGTCTATGTGTGTTTTTGCGTGTAATCTGTGTGTGCGTGTCATGTGCCTGGGTGCGCTGGTAGGAAAGGGGTAGGCCAAGGATGGGAGGTGCTTGTCAAGGCCAAAAGCATAGGTTCCTACACCTCCACCCACCCACACCCGACTACACAGACACACACTTAAAACACACACCTCTACCTTCATCTCTCCCATCCATATCATGTACCTCTCCACATCTGTCACCGTGGCAAGAGAAAGAGGGAGGGAGGGGCCCAGCAATGGAAGGAGAGAAGGGAGGCGCGCAGCAGACAATTAATTGCAGGGCCGAGTGGAGAGGCAGAAAGACTGAGAGACGGTGAGAGAGAGAGAGACGGAGAAAAAGACAAAGGTAGAGAGAGAGAGAATAATAAAGTGTCCCCAGAAGACATTAATCTCCCTCACACTGCAGGCATGTCAGTGGAGGCTAGCTGGTGACTAATGCCACGTTTTGCATACGGTGGTCACAGACAAGAACTTCCTCACCAGGCTGCACATGGTGCACATGGAGGGTTTAACTGCTGCTGTGGCTGAAGACAGGCAGACATGTTGGAAGTGTCAACTCTCGTTCATTTCATTTGCTCTGGACTGGGGCGCCCTCACCCCACTGTATTTTTGTTTGTATGCGATGCAATGGTACTTGAGCCTAATAATAGTTTGGGTAGGCATGGAGGCTTCTCCAAATATAATTACACTACTGGTGTTTCTTCTTCTCCCAGGTTTTTTTTTCTTTTTGGTAATTTTGCACTGTCTCCTAAAAATATCGTTTATATACAACTAATTTGCGACAGCAAATACAGTGTGAAGGTATGGTAATTGTGCCTTATTATAATTTGTATTAACATAATTGGGAAGGGTTTTAAATTCATGCATCTGACAAGGCTTAACTCATCAGTAAAATTAAAGTTCAGAGACAATGTATTTGTTTTACACCAAAATATCCAGTCTTTCAGGACACAGCACTTTTTTTTATGGTTTTGTTTAGACACATATAGCACTTGGTTAAGGTAAGGGAGAGGTTGTGTTTGGGTTTAATGCAGAACAAATTGGCAGTGACTTCAGACACGTGAAGACCTTTCCATTACCTTAACCAAAGTGCTTTTGTTGCCTAAACCACAGATGGGACTGCAGATGCAGACCCCGGTTTCAGGGTTATGTTCCACCCCTACCACTTCCTGGCATCTCCACTGCCAGTAATAAATAAAGCTTTGTTAAAAAAAAGCAACAAAAGAAACACTGCCCCTGAAAATAAGACATTCAGTGTTTATGTTGCCACTACATCATAATTGGGTAAACAGTTTAGTAATATATGAACATATTTTCGAGGAGACAGGGTTGTTTTGCAGTGTTTTAAGCACACCATTACTCCATGTGTAGGTGCTTTGTCATGGATTAAAAAAATATATATATTAAGACTATTCTTAAAATGGCTATCATTGTTGTAATATGTCAAATGACTGAGAAACAATATGACAATGTGAAAGTAGTGCAGAACCTACTGAGACTCACCACTCCCCTCAGCTTTATGGAGCTTTATAATATTCTTCATCTCATTGTTTCCTGATCTGGTGGTTTACATTGTTCTCATAGGGCTGTTTTAGGCCACAACAGACGGCTTCTCTTCAGCAAATGATCCATTACTCTTTGCACAGTACAAAACCACAGACAGACACAGTTAGAGGCTAGCTGATGAACAGAACGGAACATTTCACACCATAGACTGTAAATAAAGACTGACAAAGCCTCTGTGACATCACCCACAGGTGTCTGAAAAGCAGTTTTGAAGCTCAGAGTGAGCTGATCAACCGTCGTCATCTTGGCAGCATCTGAGACTCTGGCAAACTCCTGGCTAATCCAAAAGTGGGCAAAGAGGTGGGGCGCGTGTAAAACCGAGACATCGGTTTGTGTTGGTTGGTGGCAAGCATACGCTCCCCCACCTCTCTTTAAAGCGGCCACACCCTCAGTTATACATAACTTTAAGCTTGATAAAATGTAAAAAGGTAAGTTGTATAAATATTTTTGCCCCTGTACAGACATGAAGGAGGAAATAAGCTACAGAGACCAAAACCATATTTTGTTCCAGGTTGTAAACATTTTTTTTTCTGTTGTAACTTTGGACATTTTAACAAAGGAGTCTATGGAGATGGATTCACTTTTGGAACCAGCTTCCAGTTTTTTTACACTTCCAAGTTGGCTTCATTTTTCAGCCTGCTTGTTGCTGCTTGTTTAGCACCTAAAGAACAGGCTATTGCCCTCAGTTGAGAGAAGGTAGAGACCAAAAATGGAGCCAAAAGATGGTGAATATCGGATTTACATTCACCAGGCAGCCGCAAACATGAATTCAGTGAATGATAATGTTGCTCATTAACTGCTGGATATGTTAGTAAGCAATTGTTTGCGAATACTGTCCATGTTTGCCATATCAACTTAAAAAGTTGACCAGATGGCCAAGGCGTGGCTGGTTTGATGTGCACTAAAGGAACACTATGAAAATTGAATTGATAGATTAAGTTATAACTCATCTTTGTGTGATGACTGCTATAGTTACTGTAGATGGAGCTACAAATTCAACAATGTCACAATTTGAGTTTATTCTATTTTTTGTCACTCATCTCATTTCATTTTCACCTCCTTCAGCGACTTCAACTTTTATATGGAGCAAGAAAAGGTTGTGAACTTTATAACTTGTCTGCTGCCAAAACAGACCAAGAAATTTCCTCTGCTCAGCTCAGAGTGACTTTATGAAGCGCTGTTTTCTTTGGCACAGCAAACATGGGGAGAGGAAATGAAACTAGAGACACTTGATCCTCTCATATGCCCCCTAACACACCTACACACACACACACACGCACACACACACACACACACACACACACACACACACACACACACACACACACACACACACAGTTCCCAGTGTAGCTGAACTACTGATGGTAACTTGCTCTAACATTAAACATTCACTCCATGCAAACACACAGCCACGTCACCTTATGTGTGTGTGTGTGTGTGTGTGCGTGTACGTGTGTGTGTTTGTGTGTGTTATGTATGTTATGACTGCTGTGTGCAGATGCTCTTCTGTGGTTTTGTGTGTATGCGTTGTCAATTGATTTCCCCGGCTGATCAATAGCATTTTAGGCCCTTAACTACCTTCCATACCATCTGTTATAACAGACAGTGTACAGGTGTGTGTGTGGGTGTGTGTGCGTGTGTGTGTCTGCATGTATTCCTGTTAAGATATTTGCGCCTTCTTTCCTCAGAAAGGCAATGTATAAATCAGCATACACAGGGGGGACAGAGAGCGGGAGGGAAAAAAAAATCGAAAGAGAAATCGTACACGGAGAGAGAGAGAGAGATTCACCAACAGATGATAACTCTACATCTCTTTAATGATCGAGAGCCGTGCCCGCCAGGGCAAAGTTATCCTCCACGCTGAAGGAGCAACTACAGATGTGTCTCCAGGTAGAGGAGGCCAATTAGCAATGTGTGGTAGTATTTACATTTTGGGCTATCTATCATGCTAATCGGCGGGTCGATTCATCAGCTGGATTGTGATTAATGCAAGGTTAGGGCGGCGGGTGTCCTGTGGCTGAGAGTGGTTGGAAAACAACAACAACAACAAGTGGAAAGGAAGGGATTCTTCTCCCTTTGCTCGGTAGGAGAGGGCAAGAGTGAGGAAGGTGAAATCTATCTCATATTACTTAGTGTCCTCCATTTCTAATCAATCGAAATTTGCAAGCATAGAGAGAAAGAAGAAGATGGGGGGGGGGGGGGTGTTAGTGGAAGGAGGATGCTGTTAGTTTTATGAAGTTTTTTTTTCTTCTTTTTCTTTTTGGTTGGTTGAATGGTGCGAAAGCAATATCCTCTAGGCCTTTTAATCATGTAATGACGGACCTAGGACCTGTCTCAGTATATGTGTGTGTGTGTGTGTGTGTGTGTGTGTCTGAACTGTGGCCCCATTGATCAAAGCCAGTGCTGGTGTGATGGGATAGAGGGACAGGGCTGGTCGTGGACACAGCAGCTCCCCGGCTCCCTTCCGTCCTCCCCAGCACCGCTCAGGCCGGCACGGGGCCATTTGTCAAAGTTTTATCTGATTCCAGAGGTATTGGATCTATCAGTCATCGTGTATGAGAGAGGAGATTGACCTCCTCTATGGGCATTTTTCTAAATTAGACCCAGCTGATATTAGAGCGACATAGCCTGCCATTATAGGTGACAAAAGCATTGTAAAAGCGGCCTCATTAATACCGTAATGCCGTAATTTGATTGCGAGTGAGCTTTGGGAGAAGGGTGGGGGCAGGTGGGATTTTGAGTTGTGTAAGATGTTAGAGGTGTCCCTGGAGTATAAATGGTTTCTCCCCTCTCTCTGGGTTTTAGATTGCCTTCCAGACTGACAAAGCACCTGCCAGACATTCATCAACGATCCCATCCATCTGTCCATCAGGTCGGCGGTCCACTCGGTCATCAACAGGTAATGCCTGGCAGCCAAGCTGGCTGCCTGATAATGAAAGATAAGAAAACATCACACACTCTGTCACCCAGTGTTAAGGCCCATATGTATCCCACTTAAGACAAAACATGCATCTCATACATTGCTTTCTCTTGCATCCAATCCCTTTCTTTTTCACTTTCCCTCTCTCTCTTGTCCTTGTTTGACCTGATTCATAATCATTTATCATTTCAGAGGAGTAAAGTCAGAGATCAATGTTGTTTGTAATTTTCTAATCTCATTTCAGGAAAAATAGAAGAATCAGTGTGTGATTTTTTTTTTTTTTTTTTCCTCAGCCAGTGCTGTGGTGGTCAGACTAACAAGCAACCATTTGGGCACGTTCCAACTAAATTGCCCTGACTATGTTTAGTTTTCTGGCAGACAGCACTGGTTAATTGCCACTTAATTAGCTGTTTTACCCAGAATGCTTTGACCCTCTTGGGACAGGTCTCTCATTAGAGGCAAAGCATCTGAACTCATCGTGGATTCCAAAAACATACTGTGCCGAAAAACACAATTATCAGTATTTAGACGCTTTCGTTTAAGAATAGGTGTTGTTTGGCTTCTTTATTGCACAACTTAACGACTATTACACCAAGGACTCACTAGTGGTGACATTGGCTTTCAACTTTTAGAGTTAACTTTCTGCTTCACAGATGTGGGCAGAGGAATGTTATTTATGATAGTTCTATGCTGTGTTTTTATTTGAATCATCCCTGTCAGACACCCTGTATAGCCGCCATGTTTTCAATCATGTGAATCCAGCTTGGAGTAGATTTCTGATGTGATTTTCATGACAGCTACTCATTAGAGCTGTCAATAAATGACAGTGAAAGGGGCCAGAGCAAGCAGGAAGGAGTAAAACATGCCTGTTTATCCTTGAATTCGAAAGACTGTGAGTTGATGTCGTGGTGGTTGTGTTTGTGATTATTGGTGATGCTCTGATGCCCCAAAGGACCCCCTTCGGTAACTGTTCAAGCCCAGTGAGCAACCGTTGCTCTGGCTCAGAACCCTCCTGGCTACATCAATATACCCCCAAGTTCCTACAACAAGCCTCAGCACAGAGGCCCGCTATTACACTTTGCTATCAATAAGACCTGCAACCACAAGACATTAAAGATTGAGCTTTGCTGGCAGGAAGACAAGCTGTTTCCTCTGTAAACTTTCCTCCTGCGTTATCAGTCACACTTCAAACTGGCAAGTCAGACACCCCAGATCTGAAAACTTACAGTCAAAGCTTTTAATTCTGCTCGGTTCGATGCCCCTCTCTCTCCCTCCCTGTCTGCCAGTGAATCTGTTTCCACTGACTAAGAGCAAAAAGGCAGAGACGTGCGGCTTCCACCATACAGATATTGGCAGAGTGTCATCGGAATGAATGAACCGCTCTTGCATCGCAACTGCCAACTTGTCAGCCGCGAGCTGGGATGCATGACTGACACCCCCTGATTGGTCGATTTAATATAGAGAGAGTCGGAGGGAAGTAGACGGGTGCCTGCCTTCCTTGAGCTCTGCTACAGCGGGAGATGGAGGGAGAGGTGTAAGTCCATTTGTCGAAGACGTGAAGCGCTAACTCTCTAGGTAAGGGCCTGTACGCCTTGTTAGAGAGAGCGAGGGGGATTTTTCTTTTTCACGCGGGGGGAATGGGGTAGTGAAGGAGGTGGGGGGTGGGTGGGAGACTGTGGGGGGTGTATGGGAGTTAGCATGTAGTTTGTTATCGCTTCATGTTTCTGACAAATCAACTCAGACAGCCATCAAACGGTCTAGCAGGCCAGAATACCCGGCGGCCGGAGGTGGTGTTAGCAGACGGATTAACATAGAAGACCAATCTATCAGCGCTGCTTGAACAAACTGAAACATGTGTGTGTCATCATTACATGATTAACGCACAGATGTTCATCATGTCACTTGAAGTATCAAAGCTCCAGCAACACTTGTAGTATTGACAGCAACTTAAGTAACTTAACAAACTTAACCTTTAAGTTCCAGGTACTCCTGTGAGGTGCAATGCAACAAACTATTTGTAAAGGGAACATGACAGTTGAAAATTGTAAATTCTCTTGAGATAAAAAAAGGTCCAAAACTATTCTGGCACAAAATGTTTGGCAGGATCAAGCACCAAAACCTTTGAAAGACAGACCATGTGTCAACAATTCAGTGTTGGGTGTGTTATGCTATCAGAACTGGTAGACTCAAGCAGAAATGAGCGGCAGGCTACAAACGTCTCGTAAGCGAACTTATGTGTAACTCCATAAATATATAAAACTGAGTTCCCCGGTAAGATAAGATTAGAAATATACAATTACAACTGTATTGAGGAATGACTTGACTGACATGACCCCAAACCAACACCTTTGTATTGAACTGGAGAGTAAACTGTGAGCTAGTTTACAAAATCTTCTGAAACCAGACGAGTGGAGGCTGTTGTAGCAGTGCATTAATGTCCATCCTTTAATATGAAGGACAAATGTGAAACAATCACACATGGGAGTAATATTCAGGAGTTCACCTGCTGTTGGCCATTTTATGGTCATGTAATTTTAGAATAATCAAATTCCTGTCACGGCAGTCAGATAAGATCTCTGTCTAATGATGGATGCTGGAGTGTTAGCGAAAGTATTTTCCTAAATGGTGCCTCTTAAGCGTTGTAGACTAAAAAATACTTTAAAAAGTGCCATCAATATGTACCTGTCAAAACAGAGACTTAAAGACTGCTCCCCTCACTTCACCTTGAAAGCAGACTATTCCCATGTCAGCCATCACCAAACACTGTTATCTTCACTGATTTCAAATGATGATTTAATGAACTGCAGCATGCACATCTGTCTGATCGGTCAACAGTATATACCACACGTTTCACTCCATCATTATGGGTTCTCGTTCTGGAGAAAACTAGTGTTTGTGCTCCAGTGTTAAGTCAGTCTGCAGCTTCCTTTTGGCTGTGCGGGACTCTGGTTTACTCTGTTTGAGAAACTGCTGTGCAGCTGGATGGTGACAGGCCAAAGCAGAACACACTCTGTTTCAGCATGTAATTTCATGTTACTGGGAATCTAACATTATTGCCCCCCCCCCCCCCCCCCCCCCCCCCCCCCCCCCTCCAATTTAGAGACAGATCAATATTCAGCTTTGTTTATCAAAGTGACAGCTCCTGGATATTGCATTTTGCATTTTTATGTTTTCCTTTATAAGCGGGTATTAAAACATAATATATCTGAAGTCTTGGTTTTATGGGCTGACAAAGGGTGGGGAGGCGCTGTTAATGGTGTAAAACAGTTGAGGAATGGCGGCTGCTCCTGTTCATACACTCATAGTTACAAATATCCATCAAACACATCAGCATCAGTGTTTGCCTAATGAAGACGCTCTCTCTCTGTGCGTGTGTCATCGGTGACAGGCGAAAACCGCCGCCGAATTCCGGTAGGGGATATGCCTATGTAAGTGTGCACATATGGTATGTGTATATGTATGTATGGTGCAAGCCTTTTTTGTGTGTTAGCGTGCGTGCCTGCTTGCGGCTAACCATACATACAGGCAAAGTCTCCCCTTGACGCTCAAATCATGCATTATTTGCAAACCGACCATAAAGAAATGACAACGGCAAGCCCATGCATACAAATCAGGGCCCATTATCCACCTCAGTCTGTCAGTTAGCATGCCGCATATGAGCGGAGACTTGGCCGAGGGGAGTCATACCCGAGGTCCTGATAAATGCTTTGGCTGATTCCCCCTGTGAGTGATGGAGCACTAACCCTGTTTAGCTTCTTTAATATACTTGTATTAGCATGAATAAATAACGAGTGTGTCCGGATCTTACAAATATTTGATTGTGGCTCCGTAATAGGCTGGTGTCTTCCGTCACATAATGCCACTGCGACTCTCTTGGTGTCGCAGCTGAGGCGGACTGACATCGATCATTATCGCCTGCCCCCTAAATCAATTACAAACCCACAGAGAGAGTGCCAGAGAGGGGCGAGCGGGCGATGATGATGCTCATGCGGGTGGGTGTGCCGCTCCAGCTGTGCCAAGCTGTCTTGTCTTTTGTGCCCGCTTTTACAACAAGAAAAAGCTCTGATGTGTCACAATGGTTGTTGTAGCTCGGCACACATGGGTGAGGGGAGGGGGCGGAGGGGGGTGGGGGTGAAAACGAATGCCTCCAGCTCACAAATTCAGTTAAAGCTCTACTTTAGGTGAACTCACATACTCTAGATCTTACTGACATTTGCCTTCTGTAGCATAAAAGAAACTGCGGGGCAGCTTAGGAGCCCAGAGCACATGTTAAAAACTTACTCTCGGGGTTGTGATGAATGTTATGTGATTATTAAATGAAGGTGGATTACAGTGTACCAGGAGAAGTGTGATTCTGCATAGAGACATGTTGAAAAATCACCCTCATACCTGAAAAGACAAGTGCACATCCAAATAATGACGCCACTCTCACTTTTCACATGTTTTGATGAGGAAAACCCCAAAGTTCACTGTGAGTTTCAGGCAGATATTAGATACTGTAGGAGTTTATGAGCATTTTTCTCCCACTCCAAGCAAATTGCAATTACAGTATTTGGCAGGTTCTTCTGGAAGATGATGTGGAAGTTAAAAAAAAAAAAAAAAAAAAAGATGTACAGAAAGACATGAGTGATCACTGTGATTGAAAAGTAACAGGATCTAACATGACTGATTTAACAAAACAGAGTTATGCTTGAGGTCCTTCCAGTTACTGTATCCAAGCTTCCCCACCCTGTCCTTAGGGTGGGCCCAGACACAGTGTGAAGGAAACTCATATCTTGAATCATTGATTTCGGATTATGCCAAAACAGACCTAATAATATGCACTTGCACAGGGCCAACTGCAATCCATTACAACAGTATCAACAAACGAGAGCATGCGCTGGACGTATTACCAATGCAATGAGTCATGATTCAGTCAGTGAACAAATTTATAAACAGAAACTTTATAAAAGATTCCCCATTGTCCTCTGATGTGCAGTATGTATACGTAAGATTCAACAGCTAGCAGCTCTCCGCTAACAGCATATCTAAATCTTACCTCTCGATCTCTGCTTCCCTCCCTGACCGGCTGTTCAGGCAGATGCCCTGTACACACCTCCCACACATGCAGCATTAAGCCATTTGACCTCTGACCTCCTCTATGACAGGGTTGGTAGAGAGATGGACAGATACACCGAGCACTATGTTCATTAGCCGAGGCAGCCACGCCGGAGCCGGCTGCAGATTAATAGCAGAGTTTTAGTAGCTATTACTAACGTTGTTTCGGTTTTAAAAGACAGCTGTCCTAACAGACTCTGGAACGCTAACCGCTCCCCACACACTCTCTGTTGCTGTAGGAGACCATTAGTGTCAACTTGCGATGAAAAATAGAGAGGGAAAGAGGAAGAAGTGAATTTTTAAAAGCTTTCTTATTACTGATATTCTTTTTTTTTTTCTTCCTATTTTCAAAAACAAATATAGCAATGCTGCCATCAAAAGTACCTTTCATTCTGTCATTCACCCACATATATACACCACATATGTACATATTTGCCGGTGTGAAATAAACAATGTAGTGATATGAACTATAAATAAAGACAGAGACCCCACAAGTGTTAAAAGTAACCCTTCACTGAGAGAACAAAAATAGATCCACTTTTGAAAAATCTTACTTTTAGTTTAAGTTTCAGAGCTTATTTAGTTTAAGTTTCATCTATATTAGTGCAGTTTGGCAGATTCCAGTTTCATGTGGCAGGTCAGTGTGACAGTCTGTTATAAGCACACATACTCTCCATGGACAAAAAGCTACATTAATGTATGTGCACAAGGCGCAAGTCTGACAGCTGCATACCAAACCTCTTGATCTGAAGAAGCCAATTAAAGGTGTGAATGTAAGCAACCACATAAGCTACCAAATAATTACACATAATAATGAATGCAAAGGCGGAGACAGTGTTAGTGTGTGTATGTTTTTGTGTAAGGTATATTTTGTGCATGCAGGGTTGTTCATAGTCTCAGTTCAGTTTGTCAAACTAATGTGAAATTATAAATAAATCAACAAATAACTCCGGAGTGGAGAAACTTCAACAGTGTTCAAAGTTGGAAGAGGCCACTGTTTGTTTCTCTTTTCAAACTGTTAATCAGAGTTGTCTCTTCGATTCATGATTGTTGCGTAAGCATAATCACGTGTTTATTACTGTAACCATGACGACAAAGGTCCTCTAACCTCACGATGTACTTATTTTTTTCCTAAACCTAACCAAGTTGTTTTTGTGCCCAAACTAGAGTTGTTACGATAGCGATGCCAGGTATCAGAAGTGCCTCCGATACTGGGTAAAATACGGTACCGGGTATCGGCGAGTATGCCCGTCTATTAATGAACTTTATAGTTTTACACTGGGATAAAACAGCAGTATTCTCGGAAATCAATATTTTTTTTCGCTGCTCTAAGTCGCTGCACGATGTTGCGCTGTGCAGCCGCTGCCAGCTACTGTTTTAGAGCAGCGAAGAAGAATTGATTCATGGGAATTTTGTAACGTTAGCTATTTACGAAATTTCAGCAATTTGGCAACACTGGAAAGTCCAACCAGTAAAAAGGCAACATATACTGTATGCAAGGCTTTCATTTCGGTTGGTGGCACTAGTGTTAGGACAACTAGTGTAGAAAGTGTTGCTTATTCCTACACACAGTCAATTTATATAATAAGAAATTTCATGGCATTCATATATTGTTAACCTGAGCCATATCATACAGCAATGGCAGCAATCTTTTGTATTGGATCAGGAAGTTCAGGTATCGGTATCGGGAAGGAAAAAATGGTATCGGAACATCTCAAACCAAACCGTGACCATTCCATAACCTTAACCACATGTTCAGTATTGATTATTGATATTAGCAGGAGGATGAAGATCCAGTACATCTGTTGCTGTCGGTCGTATCCATGGTGGAGGACGTTTTGGTTTATTATCGTCACCATGACAATGAAACTCCCCTAAACTTAACATAACTATGACTCAGACGATCATCTTTCCCGTCAGTGCTTGAACCCAATCTGACTTTAACCACAGTACCGCCGCATTAGAAAACATTGTAGTTTTCTACTGTGATTAGTAGGAAGTGGCGGAAGGCACAGAAAAATACCAGTGTCCTGCCAACAGATCAGAAAGCACTATGGGTCATTTTAGAACATCTACATCTTTTTTTGCATTTAATTTGTTGATTTATCATGATGTTTTGAGTATTGAACCCAAACCAATTCAGCTGTACAGAATACTGACATGTCTTAACTTAAATAAATTTGTACATTATTGAAAATGGAAAGAGAGCTAACTGTTTCCTGGTAGCTGTTTGATATGAAGCTGTTTGCGTTTCGGTTTGTGTTTTTTTTTTTCTTTTCTTTTACAGATAGCACAGGAAGAAACGGACAGGAAGAGAAGAGAGTGATGCCTCAGCGCAGCCTGAACCAGACGTGAGGCTGTGCAAGCCAGCCGAGTGTTGAGAATCCCTCTCTTCTCACAGGGCAGAATTGAGACTGACATTTTATATTTTCCATTGAATTACACCTCATCTGAAATTCACTTTGAAGAGTTTGAAATCTTAACTTCCTTTCTGGCATGGCATTACATCTGTGGAAAATAAATAAATAAGGGAATAGCAATCATTTTACCCCAACAGTCTTGATCTGTCAATCACCTCCAGTGATCTGAGGACGCACAAGTGCGCTGAGTGAAGAAAATCAAAATGAAGTAAATAGGTTAAAATGTACATCAGTTATTCATCACAAACTAGTTCAACCAAAGTCATATTTTCTCCCCTTTCTTCCTCGTAGCGAAGTGCAAATACTGACACATGTACTTCAAGGCTCCCCACTGCATTTTCAAAGCTGAGATGTAGCTTTATTAAAAATTCATAAGGTCATATTAATTAGAGACCGAATATTTTCTTGCATGGGAGTGATGAAGAAATCAAAAAAAAAAAAAAAAAAAGAAAGAAAGAGGAGGCCCGGAGGATCATTTTGATTTGGCTGGCCTCAAAATAAATAGAGAAGGTGAAAGGCACAAGGCTAAAACATGTGCTTTGTTCTAAGGCCAGTCTCTTTGTTCATCAAACCCACGACTAATTTGTTCACCCGCCCCCCACCTCTCTCACACACACACTCACACGCACGCACGCACACACACACACACACACACGCACACACACACACACACACACACACACACTCCTCAGCCATATTTCTCCTTTATTGTATATTCTTTTTTAGTTGAGTGCCGCTGATTTGAAATGCTAATTAAACATATTTTTAATGTATTCACTGGGCTCATCAAGGCAGGCTCATATATCAAAGTGTCCAAAGTTGTATTGATGTTGGATATCAAAGAGGTGATTACTTAGTAACATCCAGAATTTTTAGCTGTTAATTGTCCTCGTCCTGGTCCAAAAGCATTTCTGGACTGATTACGCAGCGGACATGTGGGACTATTTTTCTTTCTTATTTATTTATTTAAAAGGAGCACAAGACCAGAAGCTGCTGATAAACAGATAATCCATTTGCCCCCCCTCCACCCCCACCCCACCCCCACCCCCGTATTGTTGTATCAATTTTTATTCCAGTTTTGTCTTTTCATGTTAAAATGTAGGCTTACACATTAGCAAGAGCAACTCGTAAGGCCTCGTTAACGTATGAGGGACTCGCAAACAAACAAGCAAACAAACACGCTTTCCCTCGTATCACACACATTTACACAGCATACACGGCTTGTCAGCAGGTAAAGAGGCTGTGTGTACATGTGAAGTGTGTGTGTGTGCACGTCAAATCCTGCAAACAACAAAAGATGCACTATAAAATACATGAAAGGAAATAATTCATTAATGACCTACTTTACTTTTTTTTTTTCTCCCATTTCCCACTAATTAGACTCAAAGACAATAAGAATAGTTGCATTTCTATTTCAAACAGCTATCATAATAATAATGCTGATGGTAAAATACTCATAACAATGCTGTGTTCTTGATATCAAAAGGCGCCATGTTGGGGGGGGGACAATGAGCCATCAGAGGATCCTTTCTTTTATTTTCATTTTAATTTTTATGCATCTTTCCTTTGCCACGGTGGCAATGATTCCTGCTCCCTCCCTCTTTTTTTTCCTCTTTCTCGCTGTGTGTCTGATGTAGCTAATGCCATTAACTCTCCCTGCCACTTTCCAGGTCACTAATTCTTCAGCTCTGAGTTCATTGTGCCCAGACCGCAGTGCTGTCTCCATAACGAGGTTATTTCTGGGTTATTACCTTCGTCTATGATATGGCACCTGATGGGAGGCATGAAATTGATATAAATCAAAAACGCTCTGCAATGAACAAATTGAAATATTTGCTAATTTTTTTTTTTTTTTGCTACCCTCCCCTTCCCCTAAATCTGCACATTCAGATCAGAAAAACAAACAAGCTGAACTCCTTTATTCAGTTTACATCTGCTGTTAACGTACTTTGTGTTATCTGGATAAAGATAAAGGTTTTTTTGCATTCATACCTGGTATTATGAGCATTCCTGCTGTCTTGATTCTGCCTGCCTTACGATTACACGTCAATATGCAAATTACGTAGGTGTTGCTGGAAGATTTGTCAACAAACATGCACCCGGGTGTAGCGTTTTCACGAGCAGCTTGGGACAGCAGGAACTGGCGTTAAGTAATTTTTCAACATGTGGAATGTTTTTCTTAAACCTGCAGTATTGAATCTTAGGTCATGCGAGGGGCAAAGCAACACGCCATAAGTGCAATCTTGACATATTATTCATTCATATGGAAAGCTTGTTTGAAATGTTTCTGGCCACCTGATGAATCCAATGCTCACTCTCCATTAGAAGCTCAAAACTCACCAGCAAGCCTCTTACTTTGGCAGTTCGGTGATGGGCAGGTTGGAACAAGAGCACACTGTAGAGCCGAGAACAACTGCAGAATCATCATTTTCTGTGGGTTCGTTAGTAGGAACAACATCTTTCACAAAGTAGTCAGTAATGATCCATTATAATATAAAACCACTGATTGATTGTACCAATACGTTTTGCATTTGACTATTTGGAGGCCAAGAGAAACTTAAATGTTTATTAATGAAGGAAAGCCTGCAAACTGATTGGCTGCGACACTACTTTCATACTTTCATTGCAACGTACAATATATCCAACGCACCATTTAGATTATGGTGGTGTAATTAAAGAGATAGTTCTTGTTTGACAGGAGGTTGTGTGAGGTACTTATACATGGTCAGTGTATTAACTGCAGTAGATTATTACTACATACAGGTGCAACTATAGTGTGCACTGCATTACGCTGCAGATCGCTGTTTGAGTCAGACACAGCTCAGCGTAAGTGCACTTGCGCGTAGGAATACTGTATTTCAATGGTTGAGAAAATGTAGCTCCAAAGGACAGTGCTGTTTGATGGGAAGATAAAGAAGTGAAAATATTCAAAACATTACATCGAATTAAAATGATATTGGCTTTTTGTGGTGGGCATTTTTTTAAAAAGTGACTTTTGCAGCAGCACATCACTAAGCTCCTGCTTCTCCAAACCGGCAGCGCGCCTATCCGAACCTGCTACAAGTAAAACGTGACTATAGATTATTACCTCACACAACCCCACGTCAAATGAGCCGGACTACCTTTTTATGTATTTTACACTGTCCTATGTGGAAGTTACATCCTTCTGTGCTGAGTTTTCTCTTGGAAAAAGATGAGCCAAGCAGCAACACTGCAGAGACAGCAGCTTTCAGACCATCATGTACCATCATTAACATAACATGGTTTTTCCAGTGTTTCTTTATACCAAGTGTAAATGCAGCTCTTCAGATAAACAAGTCCAACTCCCTGAAACGCATATTCGAGCTCATTTATATATCAACAGGCAGGGCATTAGTATGGAGGGATCGCAAAAAACTGTGGCATTTCTCTTCCTCTCTTTTTATATTTGCCCTTGCAGTCCCATTTTCAATTATCCTGTTGGGGGAAAGGCAGAGTCGGATTCCCAGACAATCCCATTTCCAAGAGGCAGGCGAGGCGTGAATGTGAGCGCACGGGAGCAGAAGAGTGGCTGCCAGAGAGAAAGAGGGTGGCATTTGACTCTGCTGAATAAGCCCAAGGTGTGCAGTCTGCCAGGTTAGAGAGGTTATGGATGGGAGGGGAGAAAGGAGGAGAGGTGGGGATGGAGGGGGCTGTGTATGGTGTGGGTGTTAATGAGGGAAGTGAGGTATATGGTGAAAAAGCAGCGGGTACAGAGGGACAGAGAGAGAGAGAGAGAGAAAGAGGGAGGGAGGGAGGGGATGAGTGATCTGGGTTTCAGCCTTGCTCATTATGGTCTGTCTCATTGAGAGGTGAAATGAGGCTTGGTGATGGCTTGGTGTGGAAAGTATCGTCCTTGTCGAGGTGGAACATGACAGAAAAGGCAAAAAAAAACCTTCATCAACTCCATTAACAATACTCGAGCACTCTTCAGTGTTCCTTTGAGTGGCATCCAAATGTCACTGAAGAGGATAATGTAACATTAAAAGAAAATGTCTTTTGTTACCCTCCAGCCGGCACTGAGCATGACCTAGTGAGGAGAGAGAGAGAGAGAGAGAGAGAGGAGAGAGAGAGAGAGAGAGAGAGAGAATCTGCAGCAACTTCCATTTAACAAGAAAATGGTTTGATAACTTTATTAATAAAATGAACAAGGATCAAAAACCTTGTGTTACCTTTTTAATTAGTCAGCAAGTATCCCAGTGTTAATGTTATCAACACAAATGTGGTGCAAGTTTAAAGCACAGTCTGAAAGTGGGTATTTGCTATTTGCACATATTCATGAGAACGTGACAAAATGACATAAGTAAAACCACTGGATCATTAGAGGTGTGTTCAAAATGGTGGTAGTGTTTTTAGTGAATGGATTTCTGATCCACCTGTACCATGTGATGTTTCTATCAGCTACTGTGGTGTTACAAATGAAGGTGAAATGCAACAAGGAACCCTGTCTGGACTTAAAATTGGGGACAATGCAGTTACACACACCCCTGTTCTTTTTTATTTTAAAAAATCCAGACTTTCTGGCATCTGACAGATGATGCAGCAAATGAAGACAAGGAGGTATTTACAAAATCATTTTACCAGTTGTGTTATTTAAATGTCAGCACAGTTCATGTGTCTGAATCACACGTCTTGAACCAAGTTGTACAGCATGTGTAGCAGAGACCATTAAAAGTCCCATGTTTTACACTTTTCATGTGTTTTATTTCTGTTTTATTTCTTAATGAGAATATATATTTGTGGTTTTAAGAACTAAAAACATCTCAGTGTAGTTTCACATCTCCTCTCTCAGGGTTTTCTCTGGAGCTCTAGTAACAACAGGTTGGTGAGCCTTTTTTCTGATTGGCTGACTGTTCTCTGAGTGATGGAATAAAAATATAGCAGATTTCAGGTAAAACAAAAGAGAAATCAAATTGGATGGTGGGTCCTGGTGGGCGATGTTTGGGACATGACTGAGAGTAGTGACTGCTTTGTTGTGACATCACAAAGTTACAGAAGTCCTGACAGCTGGTTTAAGGGCTCAGTGTCTGAATACAGGCTGTGTGCATTTCTCTGTGGACTGAGCGCTTTGATACTTTCACAGTATTAATATAGAACCTAGACCTGCTTTATAATCAAAGAAGACATGGAAATCTACCTTTATACTATATGGGACCTTTAAGACATTCTTTTCCACCTTTTGTGAGATCACACTCCTCTGTTCACAGTACATGTAACACAGTGTGTGTTGTTGTCTGCACACCTTCGACGCATTTGCGAAAACATACCCTGATGTGTTTCTCCCATAGCGCATTTCCAGTTTGACCCTTAAAATACACGTGCACGCAGAGTGTGTGCCCATGTGTGTTCCATCCTCTGCACTGTTTGCATTAACAAGCTGTCTACAAGCTGGTCTTGCAGCGGTTTAGAAATGTAAATTGCACAAACAGTGAGAGAAATATGGTTCTGTTGCAGGAAAGGATTATATGGAGAAGACATGGCTGGAAACAGTTTGACACTGAAGAAGCTTTTGGGGTGACGGATGGACCAATACGTTACGTTTACAGCATGTCTTGCGTGTGTAAATACAGTTTGACCTTTTTTTTTTGTGCTCGTGTGTGTTTGTGCATGTGTGAATATGATGGTGTACGTATGCATGCACCTGTGTGTCCATACGGTGCAGCATGGTTACCACTGTGCGCTTTTGTACAGTATGTATACTCTTCACCTCATGTGTTGCCTTCTGTGTGAGTGTGTGTGTTTGCCACTTAGTGTGAGTGAGAGCAGAGTGGCGCTGAGATGGCAGCTGGCGAGGCTAATCCCCGTACGTGAGGGACGCGGCCCAGCCCCCGGTGTCACCCAAACCTGCCAGGGCTGACTGAGGTGCATTCAACCCGGCTGCTTAGTGTCAGTCGTCCCCTGTCACTCAGTCCCATAATCACCCACATGACTGACAGACAGGCCTTTCCCTTTGATGGTGCAGGGGATTTTAGAGAAGAGCCACAGAGCTGCAGCGATGATCTGCCACTGTATGTGTGTGTGTGTGTGTGTGTGTGTGTGTGTGTGTGTGTGTGTGTGTGTGAGCAGGAATGTTTGTGCGTGTATGTGTGTGTGTGTGTGTGGGTGGGTGAAAGCCACCAGGAGGGCTTGCTTTTTCCATAAGGGTGTAAGATGATGATTCTGATCCAGCTTAATGATGAAGATGATGGTGGTGAAGATGACGATGATGATGGTGATGATGATTACCTTCGCGTGCAAAGTGTGCCAGAGATGTGTGATGCCAAGGGATCAGTGGGGCAGCCACTCTGCTAAGGCAAAGCCAGAGGGACCAAAGGAGACAGCGACACAAAGCCACGGATTTACTCTATGTGCGTGTGTGTGTGTGTGTGTGTGTCTGTGTGTGTTTGTAAGGGGAGAGGAGAGAGTGTGTGCGATAGTTTAACAGTGTCACACACTTTCACACGCTTCACATTTGAAGCGGGAAAATCTGAAATACACATGTAATCTCACGATTATGATAATATACATCAAGTGTCATCTTAGTTGATATTCTGCATGTGACAGTGAGTCGTGTTTGAGTGCGCCACTATCAACAGCGAGGTTGTTGGTAAAAATCCTGTCAGGCCTTTGACAGTTGTGATTCTTATTGACTCCCAGAATACAGTAACGTCTGCCTGTGCGCATGTGTGGTTGCAGGAGAGGGAGACATGGGTGCACAGTATACTTGCCCGTGTGCATGGTAATGTTTTATTTCATTGTTGTTTGATTGAGCAGTAGTGATGAACAACTTTGGATGCATCTCAGCTGTGAACTGATCCACTCTGTGTTGGTCCAGCACCAACTTACTCTGACCAATTGTGAAGTCATAACTTACTCGAATCACAAATACAAACTACAGGAATCAGTGTGATCTACTAGTTCCATTAGTGTCTCCGATTTCAGTGATAAATAAAGATAAATGACCGTTAATCTGCTAAGAAATAACATTTAAAGACACTTCCTTATAATAATAACTAATTCTTATTCATTTCTAATGATCATTAAAGGAGCTATTTGTAAGTTTTGCTATTGCTACATACCTAGCATTACAATAAATGTGAGTTCCGCATCAAACTTCATTCCTTTACTCACCAACAGCTGTCTTCAGAGGTGGAAAGCAATCATATTGTTTTGCTTTATTTCTATCACTTCTTTTCTTCTACTGAAGTCAGCATGCTAACCAGCTAACTCTGACATAGCGCAGACATAGGATCGCTCAAAGGATTATAAACTCATCTATTGTAAATGCAATGATGGCTGAAGCTGTAGTCAAGACATGGCTGTGTAGCAAAAGCAAAACTCACAAATAGCTCCTTTAATATTGTTTTTTCTTCAGTATCAAAAGTTATTCTGGTGATTGGTGTTTGTACGTGCAAGCAAACTTGCTAGCAGCTAATTCAGCATGACCTTCCATGGTGCAAGTTCATTCGCCTTCTGTGGCCAACCAGAGAGGCAACAGATATCCCAGGATGCAATGCAAACGGCTCCATATAAAAAAAACAAAACAGAGAGCACTCTGCTTCCTCCTGGCTTTTCTCATTATCACTGATGTCACCAACCTGATCATGAGGGAAGCCATTAGCCTGAAATAAATAAAATATAACAACAGAATTATGTCCATTATATTATCATTTTAACGACTCGTCCACCTGCGTACATTGTTTTAGTGCACTTGGCAGCATCCTGCTCCAGTATTTATTCATTCTTTCTATTTGCATAGTTTCTTGGCATCATCCTTTGCCTGAATCTTGTGGACAGCACTGCTGAGTCTGAGCAGGACATCCACTCATTCTCAACAAATCAGTTAAAGTAGCCTAGTACTGAACCACTTTGGACAACAAGTCCACATTCTCCACACCCACATGTTGCATCTTCTACTAAACATATGTAGAAATAGAAAACGCTACTGTAGCTTAGTCTTTGTTGCTGCACAGACTCCGGAAGTCATCCTCAGAGTAAAGCTGGGGTGCCCGCACACCGTCTAACTCCCATCCGAAGGCTGTATTCCTCCTGTTTAGGTTGACGTTAGCTGTCTTCTTCCAGTTGAACTGAGTGCACCCTCCACCTGGTGAGACAGAAAACCAGCAAACCCTCCAGATGTCATACGGAATTATTGGGGTTGATTAATTGTGATGTAATTACTGAATTTAAAATCCCTGTGCTCTACGTGTTACTGAAAAATCATGTCTCATCGTCAGTTTACTTTTGGGCTTCAACATTGTTTCCAACAGTGGCGTGTAGTAACCAGGCTATAGGCCTGTAAATTAAAGGAGTGAAATGGTTAAAATAAATTTTGATTGCGAGTGTGTTTATTGCCGGGATGCCACAGCCACATAAGCATCTCTTTGTCTGTCTGTGTGTTACATTGTCCCAAGCAGTAATTGCTTAAGGCAAGACACACTGTGTCGAATGGACGCCTAAATGAAAATATGTTTCCACCTTGTTTTCAATCACAGTCTGAAACAGACAATGAGCGGTCTCTTAATCCACTGGATGCACACGTTCACGTCTCCAGCTCCCTGCTCTGACAACAAAAAACCTTACTAAAATAAACTCTGTTGTTTTTCCTTTCACTAATTTCTTCTCTGTTTTTTTTTTCTTGACTTTACCTCTTCTATTTCCAATCTTGAACTCATGAGTTTTCTCTGATAGTGATCCTGTTAAATTAAGTGCCTGGGCTTTATCCAGTGCCCTCTCACCGTCACTCCTTTAATTTAGTCATTATAATTAACCATTAACTGGTGTCAGTTTCTGGGCCACTAACAGGCCCACTCAGTTCTGCTTGTCTGCATTATCACAGTTTGGGGGAGAAAGTAAATTATAATGAAGGGCTATATAGTCCAATTACTGATAAAAGCAGCCAAGTGCGCTCCTTGTAATTAGGTGCCAGTATCCCTCCCTCCTTCTCTCTCTCTCTTTCTCTCTCCCTTCCTCGGAGTGACATGTCGGAAGGGAATATATGCTTAATAGCTATTTTTATTACCGTTAACCTCTTACTCATGTTCCTAACCCAGCCACTCTCAATCATAAAGACAAGGGGATGCCACAGAGAGACCTTATCTCACAAACAATTATTTTATGTACTCCGCCTGTTAAACAAAGGTAACTGATGGGAGGCAAGTTTGAAGAAATGCAAAGAAAAAGGGGTGGAGAGTCCAGAGAAGGAGTGAAGGATTGTAGGACAGCGAGAGGAAACAGGCAGCAATGTATCCTTCTGTTCCCACTCTAATGGGATGGAGCGGAGCTGTCTCTTGTAGCTGGGTCGTGTAGTTCCCCACCAGAGCACTTACAAGTCAGGGCTGGTAATTAAACTGTACGATCAGACCCTTCCTTTTTTTTCAGCCTCCCTCCCTCCCCTCCCTCTCTTTTCTTTTCTCTTTCACTCCGCCCGCCAGTTCGTTCTCCCGTTTTTCCTCCCTCTTGTCAGGTGAGACAACATGCTTTGGAAGGAAAAGCGTGAATTAAGAGGAGCGATGGGCAGAGACGAAGAAAGGAGGGGCCAAATTAAGGCTGCTGGAACGAGGAGGGTTTTTAAAGTTGGAGCAGAGCTATCGGTTTTGAATGCAGCCTTAATTCAAAGGCTGGACAAGGATTTTTCTCTTCATATACACGAGTGAACTGTGTGGGAAGTAACTTAAACTGAAGTCTCTGTAAATTAAACATAACTCCTGTTAACTTAAAGCCGTTCATTCACCCACACAGCAACACATGCACACCAGGCTGGAGACGCAGTTTGTGTATTATTTTAGTGAGTGTTTGCATGATTCATCTCTCTCCATACTGAATAAACAATAAAAAGAGTCTTGCCCAGATAATTACCAGTTAACAGGTTGATTATTTATTCTGCTGGAATTACTAAATTCACGCAATGTGCAACGAGAAGTTTGTGTGGAAAATGTTTATCTCTTAAGAAAACGGGTAAACATGGAGAAGATGCATGAGCCACGAGGAAGGTTTTAACATTTACCAGAGATATCCACAAAATCAATTAAAGAAACTTAAACAAATCTAGGCCAATATATAAATTAATAACAATCCATAAAGTAGTACAATAATTATTTTACGGTTATTCTGTAACACCTGAGCAACAGCTGGCACTGGTGTGTGTGGATTAAACTTGAATTTGAAGTTGACCATGAATGAACTTTGATATTGCTGAAGCCTGAAACTTTTCTTTCAGCTAATAATGCACGTGACCACATGTGTTTCTGAGCGAGATCCGTCCAAGCAGCTTCACCTTCACCTGCTGCACCCTGAGGTGCTGCACTGGCTCTGTCTGTCTCTCCCTCTCTCTCTCTCTCTCTCCCTCTCTCACTCACTCTGTGTGTGTGTGTGTATGTGTGTGTATGTTTGTTTTACTTATGTTTTAAGAGTATTTATTATGACTTTTTCAATACAATTAAACCAAAGATTACATATATATGTATATATATATATATATATATATATATATATACAGTATATATATTTAACTTACAATAGTCCAGACGAGTCCAGTACTGTCCCATATTATGTTGCACAGATCCAGTATTTGGGACACGGGGCTAAATGTGGTCAACATTCCAGCCACCACGGAAAACGCAGTGTCCTATTATTTCTTCCCCATTACTTCTTGGGTGGCGCAGTGGAACAGTGGTTAGCACTGTCACCTCACAGCAAGAGGGTTCTCCGTTCAAACCACGGGATCTTTCTGTGTGGCATTTGCAAGTTGTCTTTGTGCGGTTCTCTCCAGGTACTCTGGCTTCGTTCCACAGTCCAAACGTACAGGTCATACAGGTTCATTGGCGTCTCTAAATTGCCTGTAGGCGTGAATGTGAGCGTGAATGGTTGTTTGTCTCTATATGTCAGCCCTGGGATGGACTGACCAGGGTGTATTCCACCTTCGCCCAGTGTCAGCTGGATTTGAACCCTAAAAGTATAGGCGGTAAGGCTAATGAATGAATGAATGAATGAATGAATGAATGAAGTTAGTAGGTCTGTCCCAGGCTTAGTCCAGGATCTGCCTGCTAACTGAGCTGCTGCTGCTGCAGTAAACCAGGTGCTGAATATGCGCAGATTGACTGCACATTCAGTCAAACCTTCTGCACACATTTGCACTCCACCATTTTCCTTGTGTCTTCAACTCCACGATAGCGTTGACTTTATATTTGCTTTTGGTTCGTCTGCCTCGGTCGGGATTTATAGTAGTAATTTCAAAGAAAAAAGCATCTGTTTGCAATTATCTGTAACATCCCAGAGAGCATTTAACAGATGGCAGTCCTCAACATCACCACAAACAAGCACAGTGTTGTTCCCGTTCAGTTTGACAGTGTGAAAATTCAAAGTAAAACAGATTTGAAAACTGCTATCAACTGGTATTTAGCTCCTGATTACTTAAGACAATACAGATTTATGGCCTTTTGAAGGCACTGCACTACTGAAACATCACCTCATGGCTAATTAACATTAATTTATGTCATGTTAGTTTTATGAGCATGAGATGATTTGATTCAAGCACTTGATGTGATTGATTTAAAAAGTCAACAGTATAAATAAGGTGCACTTGAACGGCTCTATATGCTCTGGTGGTGTATGCGGTGCACCTGTCTGCGTGGACGCCGAGTTGCATGGAGTGCGCGTTTTGTAAAGGCATTGTTTTCAGAGAGTTTGGTGGCGACAGACGATGGATTAAACGATGAATAAGTGATTTATTAGCTGCCGCTGTCACGCTGGTTAGATGGATTACTACAAGCCACCTCTGACCCCACTTACCAGCCCTATGTCTCACCGCAGAGGTGTGTGTGTGTGTGTGTGTGTGAGTGTGTGAGAGTGTGTGTCTGCACGTGTGTAGGTGGGAGCGCTGGCCAGCTGTAATCTTGTGACAGGATGAGACTAGTTGATCAATGGCCTAATGAACACTGTATTTCATTGGGCCAATGAAGTGAGTGGTGTTAGCCCGGCCACAGTGGCACGGCTGCGGGTTTTTGCTCTGCGGACGAAAAACAAACACGTTCATACTTTGTTAAAATGCTGCAGTTTCACAGCTGCAGAGGCTCAGAGCGGAAGGAAAAACACAAGTAGTCGACAAATAGTTAAAGTTTCATGTCATGTGATTTGGACAAAGCAGGAGTAAACTAATATTAAAGGTAATGTAGCTGCAGGAACAAGTAGCCATGCAGTGGATTCATAACTTTATTCAAACGGATAAAAAAATGTGTTATAAAGGTGCAATGACCAATGCGTCACACGTTGATTTTTTTTATTGTTTTCAGTCATATAGTTTCCACAAATTGTTGACATTAGCCTCCATATTCTCCACATGCTCTGGCATATTAGATCAATTACTTCATATTTTCTCACCAGTATTTGATTCTCTTGTTCCCGCCTTCAGTAACAGACGTATGATTTGTGTTCCTTCTGATTTGATTTTTCATTTGTTTTGTCCATAAAATCTTTTCTCAAAAAAACAAAACAATCAACAACAAAGAAAAGCAAAAACAAACCACTTCTTCCTTTTCTCTTGTTATTTGAAACCCCCGTTTTCTGACGTATATTGTTAAGGATATATTTTTTTAATCAGTTATTGATTGGCCCTTTGTCATTGCTTGTTGCACCTTGAAGATGTGTCGTTTGATCGAGTGAATGTGATGCCTGATGTTTATGTTGACACTGGTGTCTGTGGTAAACTCAGTGTTGTTCAACATCTGCCTGATGCAGCAGTAACGTCGAGAAGGAGCATGATGATCTGCACAAATGTGTTTTTAATTGCAGGATTATTTTCCTCATCCTGTAGGAATCTCAGCGTTTGCTCCTTCTTTTTTATCATGAACATTTTTCATCATTTGTATATGATTTTATATCATCACTCACCGTCCTTTTTTACCATTCATTTAATTTTATTTTATTTTTGTGGAATATTTCTTCCCTTGTTTTAAAACTGATTAACTGTGCTTTTCTGTTTCAGGCTACATAAATAAAACAGACTATTAGATTAAATCTGACTATGAGGTTTCATTGTTCTGTCGACTGCTGTCGACTGTCAACAGTTGCTCATTTCACTTTATTTTATTTTATTTTATTTATTTATTTATTTAGTATCTTTTGTTGTCAGTTACCTGTGTAAGACTGAACCCATACATTACACCAGATTATTCTTTCAGTACATAATCACTTTCAATTGCATTTAATTTTTTTCATGTAAAATGTGTAGATGTTGTAATGTTTGTTAATATTGTTATTATTGTAAATAATTAAAGATGTGTGAAGTTGTAATGTCTTTAATTTATCATTCGAAGTCACATTTACATCTTATTTCTGTTTACTCTGAAGTAATCATGCAAACACTGTAAAAATATATAACTGTAGGACTGTGCTCTTTTGTTTGCATAATACATTTTACTAGTGTTATATAGTCAACCACAACTGACTGAATAATACACAGAAATAATGTCAATTATAAACAATGTCATCTGAATGAAATGAGAAACGCAGACAAATGCTAGAAAAACAATAGAGACTTCTGAACTAAAAACATTAAATAGCAGCTTATAACTGCTTCTTTGCCCCCTCTCACTCTCTACCACACACACACACACACACACACACACACACACACACACACACACACACACACACACACACCTTACTCACTTCCTCACATTCCTGCCTTTGTCTCCCACTTTGATGAGCTTTTGCAATAAAATGCAAAACAAAAGGACAGGGGGGCTTTGTGCACCTTGATGGCTGCTGACTTTGTTATGAGATGTGTAATAAAGGAAAGTAATATGCTTTAAACATTAAATAAGACTTTAATTGTCGCCACCATGAAAAACGTACCTTTCCGAGGACATAATTGAATGTCCCCATCGCATTGTGGGGAATTAAAATAGGTCATTTTATGTGTTGCTTTATTTTTGATTGAATCTGCTCTTAAGTGGTTGAGACAGTGGAATTATCCATTTTTTCGAAGCCTCGTGTGGAGCTCAGTGAGTGAGCATTGAAAAAAGACAGAGAGAGAGAGAGGGAAAAAAAAGGGAGGGAGAAGGGGAGAGAAAGAAAGAGACGAATGGAGGTAAGAGAGAGACGGGGGATGGAGGAGGGGAGGAGATGACAGAGACAAATGCCTCTGCATTGACAGCTGTCCTCCATTTTCTCACAGACAGACATACAAATGAGGACCACAAATCAAACGAATCCCTCTAAGATTAATCCCGGGCCCCGGCAGGCATGCGGGCAGAATTGGCAGGACTGTGGACTGATGGAAGCGGATGGATCTTTCGACTTTGATAAACTGTATCAATACCAAACACTTCAGGATCAGATATTAAAGGAATCAGCATTTGTTCATATGGGAAGAGTGTGTATCTGCTGATCGGCGAACAGACAGCAAACACAGTGTCACAATGACACCTGAAATAATAGACAACAGTGATCCAGTCTTACAGCTCAGGACGCCGTTCGTACTCATGGTTTATATTTGACTTGTGCAGCAGGAATTGTGTCTAAATTAAGTGTTTAATTGGTTTTGATTGAGGTTAGTCTGACTGGAGTCGATTCAGCAAATAGCAATGCTTTCTCCTGACCATCACATTTATACCACTAAGGAACTAAGCAAACATAATATGATCACAGTTTTTTATTTTTTTATTTTTAGGTTTTAGCTTACTTAATTCTTTTAGTGAAGGTTTAGAGAAGTGTGTCCTGTCTTGTGTTCACCTCTTTAAGATTTGCCCAAACTTAGATCGGGTGCTTTGATTTGCCAGAACATAACCATAAAAACAATGTTTTATGAAAACAGGTTTATTATCAATTTAATTACTTTTTATAGTGCAGCAGTACAATACTGTCCGTGCTATTTCATAAAGTAGTGCTCTATGGTGGACAACAGAAATCTGAATTTTCATTCAACATTGTGTAGTCAAGCCTAAACCTGCCTGTATTATGTTCACTGTTTATTTCTGTAATAACTGTAGTGCTGCATGTATCTTACTCCACTAGAGTTGCAGGGAGGAGGCCGGGGGGGGGGGGGGGGGGGGGGGGGGGGGGCGCTGAGCATACAAAGTGCAGGACTGTGACATCAGAGAACGGGGTTCTTATCCCGAGCCCCACATGTGGCTACGCTTAAGAAAAAAAATCACTGTAGGATTGGGGACAGGTTGTACTCTGGTTTAATGCAGAGAAAATTCACAGTGACTTCAGACACAACATGTTTACTTGCATTTCTCTCGTTTTAACCAAAGAGCTTCCGTTGCCTCAACCACAGATAGACAGACTGTGAACGTGAACTCTGGTCAGTACGCCTGCCATCCACCCCAAGCATCTCATCGTGACTTAACTGCTATTAAATACATGCATCACTTTGTTAATGCAATCAAAGATAAAAAAAAAAAATACAGCCATTATGTTTCCTACAATACATTTTTACCGTTGCAGTTTAGATTTAGAAATGACATTTCTGGGAGGCAGGGATGGTCAGTGATGGTGACATGACTTGAAGTAGTTTATCAGATTTTATGCAGCTGTGGTCGTCCTCTCTCAGACCTCAACAGAATGAGTTAGTAAAATCTGTGGAGTTCCTCTTTAAAAGCTCTCAAGCCACATAACGATAGGTATGTTTTTATTTCAAACAAACACTGAAACAAGTGATGAACACACTTCTGTGTGTTGAACATGCAGCGTCAGTGTTGTACGGAAGCCATGGATGGATTGTGTGAAAGTGTTTAGTTTTGTAATACTCTTTTCGTCCACAAGAGGCCGACGTTTTTTTTTCACCCCCTGAAGTGAAAAAATTAAATAAATTGTTAGGTTTTGTCCGCTTTTTTCTCTTTTTTTTTTTTGGTTTGTTTGTTTATTTTTGTAATACTCATCATTTTTTCACTCGCCTGTCAGAGCTTCCGTAGTGTAGTTATGAATGTTTGTGAAATTTGAGGGGAATAATTTACAACCTTGACAGGCATGCAGTCGACAAAATGTAGCCACACTGACCTTTCAGACCCTCCCAGACACATGCAGTTACTTGAATGTGGAAAATTCACTCTATAAACGCACAGAGGACTAAAAGGATTATTAAACTTTCTGGTATAACAGTTCATGAAAAGCACCAAATGATGAGAGGATGGGGATTATCTCCTTCATTCTTCTTGACCTCTGTCTCCAATATCACTTGAGGTCTGTTTTGTGCATCATACAAATGACTGATGTAACAGTGAGAAGATAAATGAAGGGATGTGGAAGAGTGGGTGGACACTAAAGGAGCCTGATGGGAATCAGATGCAAAACTCAATATCAGGCCAGTAGAGAACTTTTACAGTATTATTCTAGTAAATAACACCAGTTACAGTCATTTTTCATTAAATGGAAACCTGAGATCATTTTGGACCCCTATGTCAGAATGTCTCCCTCTTTGATTTTACCTACATTATCACTTGATGGAGCGACCTACATTCCTAAGAGAATCACATCACACAGGTTTCAAAAAGCCCTGTGGTTTGATCTATTTTGGTCGCTCTTCCAACATCTTCAGATCACTGATGCTTCAGAACCTCATGGTTTTCAGCACTGAAGCTAATGATGATGATGTATTGTTTCTTACATTACACAGTTTTGCTTCTTATACTGATAAATGTGGACACTGACAATAGTGACACATTAGAAATACCTTTAATTTGGTGGAAGTAATAGCTGCAGATAGATTTGAATCTGCTTAAATCAGTGTGTCACTGGTGTGAAATACATTCATCGTAAATCAAAGCAACCAGTAATATACGGATGGGTGACACACCAAAGGGAAGTTAGTGTTGTTCCACCATAATCCTCCAGAGCAGTTCAGTTCTCTTTGTCATACACTACCCAAGGCTCTAATGGAGGGACGACCTCCATTTTTCCAGAAGATATTTTATGTTTTGATAAGAATACTGTCAAAAAGATTAACTCAAACATCCTGGTACCAACCTGCAAAAAAGTTTTGGTTTGTAGGCAGACATGAACAATTCTGACTCCCATCTGTTTCCCCCACACAGCGGTGAGAAATCGCTGACCTGGATTGTGTTCACAGGCGACAATTTTCTAAGTGAATCAAGTGCTTCAATCTATGTACAGCATGTAAGTCATAGGGAAGTATTAGCGGTGGAGGGTGGTTGTACACAGTGCAGGATCCTGACATTGAAATGGAAGATTTGAGCAACAAAAGCATTGGTTAAAGGTCCCGTATTGTATAAAGTGCAATGTCCTATTGTTGTTTGATGATAAAGCAGGTCTCGGTTCTATATTAATACTGTGAAAGTATCAAAGCGCTCAGTCCACAGAGAAATGCACACAGCCTGAAATCAGAAACTGAGTCTTAAAACCAGCCATCAGGACTTCTGTAACTTTGTGATGTCACAACAAAGCAGTACCCACAATCGGCCATGCCCTAAGCCTCGCCAATCTGGACCCACCATCCAACCTTGCATGATTTGGTTTCTCTGAGTGTTTACCTGAAATCTGCTATATTTTTATTGGAACACTCAGAAAACAGTCAGCCAATCAGAAGAGAGGCTCAGAGCCTCCTCTCTTGTGATTGGCTCACCAACCTGTTGTTAATATAGCTCCAGAGAGAAGCCTAAGGAGAGGAGATGTAAAACTACTTCGTTCACATTAATCAAGATTGGTTGATGTAGTTTGAGTAACGTTGCTGCAGTTTTGTAGAGTTACAGTTGCTGTGAACATTTTAATATTATATTTGCGATACATTTCTCTTTTAAGCAGTGTATTCGTACTGATATTCATGTTTTGTCTTACATTCAGGTTTCCTATTCAACCCCCCGACCCCACCCCACCCCACCCTCCTCCCTGACAAAGCACTCCAGATTAGGTTTCCTCTCTGTAATGCTTGATGAATGCTGGGTTTGAACTGTAGAAAAAGCCTCATTACGAGACACTTATAGATTACCCAGGGTGTCACACTGGGGGATAGGTAGTGGGTGTGAGGGTTTGTCTGTGAAGAGGAGGAGAAACAATGAGACTAGATCCTGCTCTCTCTCTCTCTCTCTCTCTCTCTCTCAAATGGATAATTCTGGTGATGCTTGTGACAGGCCATGGTTTAGATTTTGATTTATGTTCTTCCAAAGCTAAAATCAAAGAATCCATCTAGTGCTATTTTATGGCAGTTGGGATGATGAATGGGCCAGTCTCTGGGCCAAAGCAAGCTGCTGTGTCTTTGCCCCGGATTTTAATTGCTAAAGTAGCCAGTCATTGCTCAGGATTCAAGACGCAATGAGAGAGGGAGAGGGGCGATGCACTCCCTCTCTCTCTGTCTGTCTCTCCTCTCTGTCTCTCTAACTCTTTTTGTGTCATTCCTTCCCTGTTTTATCCCTTTAACAGTCCGTCTGTCTCTCACACCCTCTTCCCAAATTGCTGAGGAGATCGCTGCTTTGAAAGAAAATTTAATCAAGTTTACACTAACTCACTGTTTAATCATTCATAACCTGGCCATAGGGATCTGCGGGTACAAGAATAACGAATGGCTCACGTAATGGGCCTAACTTTGAAGTGTAAATTCCACATCTATATTTAATGCACGGAAATGCCATCTTTAAGCAAAATGGCAGATAAGAGTTTGATCCCTTATTTTAGTGTTCCAAAAATATTCATAATTTTTGGTAAGGGGGGTAATGAGGCACGTATTTCTCACATCCTACTTTCTGGACTTTCTCACAGCTTCAGTAAATAACCAATAAATAAATAAAAAAAGTCAAATAAATAGATGAAAATTACTCAACAACACATTCCCACGACAGAAGTCAGATGCTTGCACATCTAACGATGGAGGAAAACGGCATTCGTCCTGCCCCCTCACCCCCACCCTCCATCACCCCCCTCCTCATGAACTAATACATGCCTTCCCTATCAAAGAGAGAGAGAGATAGACAGACACAGAGAGAGAGAGAGTAGTTATAGGGAGCATCATTGCTTTTCAAACACCACCAGAATCAATGATGCAAATTTGAAAAATAAGCAGGCAATAAATTCTTTCACATCTCCGGAGCCTGGTGAGAATTTTTAATAATTTTTAATAAAGCATAATTGTAGTTTGTACCACTGAATAATTTAATCACATGGAAATATGGAACATGGAGGGGGGAGAAAGTATACACATCTAAAAAAAAAAAAAAAAAAATCCCCTCCCCTCCCACAAATCTGTGAAATGTCTGTGTAGCACATCCCTGTTTCATCTGTGTATGTGTGTGTGTGTGTGTGTGTGTGTGTGTGTGTGTGTCAGCGGACAAGATTTGCTTACACATACATTGACGATGCTCTGTTACAAAATTAGTTTTAGGAACCTTTCTCATAATTTTAATTCACAGTTTTTACTTCAACTATTTTTACACTTTCCTTCGTACAATTAATACTTAGTTAATGTGATACTTTTTTCTCCTAGAAATGACGTTTCTATTCTAAACTGCAACAGCAAATACCTTTTGTAGTAAATGTAATCTCTGGCTGGATTATGTTCAGCGGCAGCGTATTCATCGAGTGTATTGAGTTCTACATTTATCGATTGCAGTGGATTTGTCAGGAGGTGGTTTGGGTGGATGGCGGACGTACAAATCCCACCACTGTCCTGCCAGAGATCATGGTTTGCATCCAGAGTCCTGAAGTCACTGTGAACTTTTATTAAACCAGACCTGAACCTTAACCAAGTGGTATGAGAGTCTAAACCTAACCGAACACACAAAGTTGTAACAATGCTGCTGTCACTACAAGTGAATATCCTTTGGATATTTTGGCTGTGAACATCTTACTGATATGTTCTGTTTCAACAGATTTATGACTTGCCAGATATGTAAATTAACATTTCCTCATGAGGCGATTTATCCCTAACACATTCCTCCATGCCCTGGGTCCTCGGAAACGTGTTGCTCTTTTAACACAGACTGAATTATGAACACAGTATTAACCACAATTCCCCCACCCCAACACTTGTTGTTGCTATTTATTTATTTATTTTTTACAATCATAATGAAGATAAATAAATAAATAGATAAATAAATCACAGTTTAAAGTCTATAAGACTTTCTGGACTTAGGAGTCCTCCTATAACACATCTGGAGTGAGGCTTCAAAACGAATGAATCAGAGGGGGTCTCATGGTGCTGGGCCTCTGAAGGCTAGATCGCATTTCAGGGTTAAGCCGAACATGTGATTTAAGGCTGGAGAAATGAATAAAATTGACTTGACATTGACCATCAGGATTAAAAGCACACCATACATGAACTAGATAACTCAGTAAGACATCATCCAATTATTTATTATCATAATGGCACTATCTGATTCCTCATATTAAGGGGAATTCATTGCAGTATCGTGTGCCAGTGTGTGAGTATGGTGCACCTGTGTGCATATCTGAACTGATGTCACCTGGGTCAGGATGACACCATCGATGTCTGTGTGTTCAACGTGTGAAGGGAAAAAAAAGGCGAGTGTGTGTGTGTACATGCAGGAGAGGAGTGGAGAAAAGAGGGAGGAGAGAGAGCCTCAGGTGAAACACAGGCCTGCCTGTAATTTATAACCATGACATGGGAGCCAAGTTTCTCTAAATGAGGCATTCAGATAGCCAAACCAGTCATTTATCCTGATGATTAATACAAATGATATTCGTAATAATAAATATCACCGCCTCACAGTGCGTAAAGGAGCAGAGGCAGGAAAAGGGAGACAGAGACGGGGGACGGGGGACGGGGGGGGGGGGGGCAGATCCAGTGTTTATTGTGTGGCGATCATGGAGGGAAACTCTCGTCAAGTTGCATTTCAGGAAAAATTATCAGGATGAAAAGGGATAGAAAAAAAAAGCTCTCTCTGTCTTTCTCTCGCTCTCTCAAAAAAAAAACAAAACAAGTGATTTAATGTCATCTGGTGACATTTTCATATAAAATTGATACAAATTGACGTCTGCTTTGTTGAAAAGCTGGTCTGTAGAGGTTTGCACTTTGTAATGGAAAAACATTAAAAGCACTGAGTGCAAAAAAACAGAGGGCAGCTACAAATTTGAATTAACAAATGAAAACAAGCAAATAATCAGCAGTTATGGGCTTTTATTTATATTTCACTTCACTGCATTTCATATCACTTTTTACAGTGTAAAGGTTGCAAACCCTTTGCAGAGGTATAACATAGAACATAACATAGACACATTAAACTCCAGTTTAGATTAGATTGTCAACTCTCCCTGTTTATTTCATTGTATGTATACAGTGATATATGTGCACATTAACCCCAATTTGTGCCTCTTATGTATTATTAATGACAGAACATAAAAGCCCCAAACTGGGGCTAAGTGACAGCAGCAAAATCTGACTCAAATGTCTAGTGTAACATTACAACCTTAAGAACTGTAAAAGACAAACAAACACAATAAAAAGAGTATGGAGACGAACAAAAACAAATTTAATGAATGTTTACCCCTAACAATATTCATCTGAAAGAGCAAAGTCAAACATAGCTTAGTCAAACTGACGAGAGAAGAGACAACACCATGTAACTTCCTGTAACTGCACTTCCTGTATTATTCGTAGGCACATATGAATAATTCAAAAGCAACAATTACTAATTTTCTAATTTTTCCCCCTGACACGCGGCACATTTTTATGAAATCTCTATTATAAATAAAGGCAGCAACGTGAAGAAGACATGTGGAAAGACATGACAATTGACCACTGACCATAGCAGTTCCCCCACTGCAAAGAGCTGCTTCACTATCTTCTTTCTAATTCAGACATTAAGTTGTGGTTATCTCATACATGGACAGACACACAAACCCCTCTCTCTCTCTTTTTCTATCTTTCATTCCCCACTTAGACCATATTTCACATTAATGAATAGCAATAGGAAACAGAATCAGGCATAAAGATGGAGACGAAGAGAAGAAAGGGACAGACAGACAAACAGGCAGAGAGACAGGGAGAGGGAGAGGGAGAGAGACAGAGAGGGAGATAGAGAGAGAGAGAGAGAGAGAGAGAGACAGTGTTGGCTGATGTCAGTGGCTGATAAAGTTTATGCCTCCCTGTCATTTCGCTGAAAGTAAACAGGCGCTGCAGCCTAACATGACATCACTAAGCAGGTTAAGTGTAGTCCCGCGTGGCCATCGATCATAACAGAATCTAGCATATTCTTGCCCCCACTAGGAGGAGAGGTAAAACTTTTCCACTGTAGCTGAGATGACATTTAATTTTTCATATCTCCTCTGTAGTCTTGGAATGAATTTTGGCAGACCTGATGCAATTTAACAGCTTGGCAGTTTAAAATTGGGCAATGAATCACTGGGATTCAATGGGAGCCCGGCTGCTGCATAATATTTTTTTTTTTTTGCGATGTTGAGGGTGGAGGGGCAGTAGAGGAGGTGGGGGGTTGAGTAGTTGTTGGGCATTGGACCCCAGCTAACCTCACTTCCACCTCTTACTGATTTGACCCCCTTCTTATCCAACTTTTAATCATCTGAGGAGCTATTAGTGCGATGCCATTGATAGTTATAGTTATACATTGTTTTTGTAGATACACTGTCATATTCAGGACACTCTCAAATATCCACCCATGACTTGTCCTCTGTTTTGTTTTTTAATTACTTTATCAGAAGCAATCTGTAGCATTAACAGCTGTTCAGTCTTCCAGGGAGCTTCAGTCATTGTTGTGTTTACAGTACAAGAGTTTGTAATAGGCCTACGTCCTTTTCAGGGCAGACAGTGACGAGACGGGCTGACTGGCCCGTTGCTAGATGGTTAGCATGGCTAACGTCAGTAGAAGAAGTGATAAAAATAGAAGGAAAACAAAAGTTAACATTAGTGTTGCTTTCCACTACTGGAGACACGTCTCGGTGAGTAGATGAATGAAGTTTGATGCTGAACTCAGAACATTTCTTCTAGACTGGTTAACGTTTGCTATGTAGCAATAGCAAAACAAATAGCTCCTTTAACTGATGACTTTTTGACCTTAACTGAGATTTCCTACCACCACTGACCTTTGACTATAAAACCATATGTTTTGAGTTTCTCTTTATGGCAAAACATCACATATACAATATCTGATCATTATGTATATGTGAACCCACACTGTATATCACCACCGTGAAACAATTACACCACAGGCCTGCCTGCGAAAGAGCATCAAAACATATTTGTCTCGATAAGAAATCTGCTCACAGTGCAATAACAAGCGCAGCAGGCGAGGCTCCTCTCATCTCTCTTCTTCTCTTGGTCCATCATGGAACCCTCTGACCCCCCGACAAAGAGCACAACACACAATCGCACACCATTACATGCACACGAGCGCCTTGGTTCAGCACATAAAAGGCTCTCTGTGTGCTTTTAAAAGGTGAGGAGGTCCAGAGGGCTCGCACTGTATCTGATTTTTGACAAAGAGCACACTGGGTAGAAATCAATAAAGTGCCAGTGATGGGCCGATGGGTCCCGCCAGTCCTCCCAGAGAGGCGGGCCGCTGAGCCGAGCTGAGCTGCACCCATGATCCTCCTCCTCCTCCTCTTTCTCCTCTCCTGCTTCCATCACCCTATCACTTTCTTTTCTCTCCCCGTCTCTCTGTCACTACCCCCCATGTAGCCTTTTCTCCCCTACAACCCCCCCCTTCCCCTCCCTTCATCCCTCCATCCTATTCCTCCTCACACCCCCCCCCCACTAGTCCAGATGAACTCAAACAAGCAAAGAATGGACTGACAGCACTTTTGACACCGGCCGTTTATTAGCTCTAGAGAGCAATGTTTAGAGCAAAGAGAGAGAGGCAAGAGATGCGTGTGTGTGTATGTGTGTGTGTGTGTGTGTGTGTGTGTGTGTGTGTGGGGGGGGGGGGGGTCGTTCTTACCATTCAGTAGGTTGGCTGAGCAGCGTGGCATTGCTGGGATGACCACACCGTAACTTCGCCCGATGCAGCCATTTGTCAGGGTCACTGTCAGGAAAATTAGTGTTTATTCTTGTAGAAAAAGCTTTTGATGAATTGGTTTATTTATATGCTAAAGTATATTGTAGCTACCTGTGTTCATCTTTCTTTCTTTCTTGTCTCTCTCCTAACTCATAAATCTTAACATCCTTTTTTTTCGTTGTGTTTCGTTAAACTAAAAAGTAAAGGAGATCATTTGAAGTTAGAGGAGTTGCAAGCATGCATATATAAACAGCGGTGTGTGTGTGTGTGTGTGTGTGTCATGTTGGCTGTTCAGTTCTCCACCAGAACAAAAAGAGCATGTGTACAAGATTAACCCTGGTACGGAGATGGGATAAGCCTGAGCGGCTGCGGGTGTAGTGATTCCACAGTCATTTTTGTCTAACAACCATTGATTTTTCTAATATGAAATTGTGGAGCTTAAATCAGATACAAACATTTCCCTACACTTATACCACGAACACAGCAATTTTTTTTTCATGTGATCTATTCATACAAAGCAATGTCCATCTCTGATTCCTTGTCCATGTGTGTATGAGTGCGACTTGTGTACTACTTTTAGAGGCCTGAAGAGGTCACACTATAACGTACTTCTCAAGAAAAGAAAATCAGAAAAACAAACATAATTTTGTTTGGCTTTCTTTAAAAAAAAAAAAGTGAGATTAAATATTATATTATATAAATGATCATGTTACTCTTAAGATCCTATTACACTGGTCAAAAAGTCAGCTAACACCCGCTAACATCTGGCTTTTCTCCGGAAAAGGGTAAAATCATCATACACTCCAGGGTCGAATAACTCTACAATATTTATCGTCTCCGGCTCTGATCGACAGTGATGTAAACACTGTTAACCACTAAAATTAGTTGAACACGTTAATTTCTGCTCCTTTTCCATGCTTTGACATCTTTCAGACCTGTCACCTGCCCCGCACGGTGCTGTTAAACCAAAACACCCCAGCTACACAGTGCTCAGGGAAAGAGTGTGCTGCCCCTCCAAAATACATTTATTAACAAGCACTGACTAAAGTGTCTTCATATGGAAGCTCCAACACAGGTACACGATACAGGAGCACCAACCTGGGGATGGATCTATTTTACCAGTTTGCACGTCGGCTAGCAGCTCACTGTTTCTCCTCTACATCTATTTCTGCATCTGCATCTGCATCTACGTGTGCATGCTTTAGCTGCGTGTGATGACATTGCAGTTGTGTGTATTTACCCCAAGCGCCAACTTCTGAGGCTGAAAAATTAGGCCAACACTGAAGTACCAAAAAATGCAGTTCCTTGAATGGCCACTTGAGTATGGCTCCAAAAGCGAGTCAATCCCTACAGAGCAGCAGAAATAAACATGTTTACAGCCTGAAACAGTTCTGGTCTCTATAGCTAATTTCCCCCTATATAACTCACCCGTTTATGTTTAATTGAGGCTTAATGTTCTGTATAATTGAGGGCGGGCTGATTTGAGTGACAGGTAGGTGAGCCTATGCTTGCCACACACTGGCACGCACCGAAGTCTCGGCTCCACTGTTTTCCCATTTTGTGGATTAGCCGGGAGTTAGGGGGAGGCACTGCCAAGATGGCGACAGCTGAACAGCCCACTCTGAGCTTCAAAACTGCTCTTCAGAAACCTGTGGGTGAAGCTACGTCCATCTTTATTGCCGGCCTATGGTGTACCCCCATTTAAAAAACCTACTTAGAACCAAATTACTCTTGAGACAGAAAATGGCCGACTGGTACCCCTATTATTAGAAGTGAGTTTTGTTAAAGTAAATATTGCTTGTGAGGTACAGTAAATCAGGGCAAAATATATTGTCAGGTATACATAGTATGCATCAAGAAATCCCAATAAAATACTGCTCCACAAGTCTGTTTTAGAGAAACATGTTGCATGGGGTTCATTGTTTCGTGCTAATTTCTGATATTGAGAATAACCCCCTTCCCTGCTGTTTTGTCAATCAAGATAATTAGCATTTGGGTGTTTTCATGTTACTGACTAATGGGGCAGTAACAATATTCACTTATTATTGATTTCGGAATCTTACAGTGTGAAATCTTGCGATGTTTGCAGGATTTCAGGTTTGTTAGAGAAATGCCACTCTGGACCATTTTGATATCCAAAAAGTTCCATGTATTCACTGTTCACAAAGACCAACACAGTGACGAGTCTGTCAGTCAATAAACTATTATTAGCATCGACAAACTCTTTCAATCACATGCCAGGTGGAGGCAGCAGTTAAAAAATTCCACACTACTTTCCTCAGCCTGGTCCTGAC